>NW_027515794.1:0-71200 GCF_048772815.1 Callospermophilus lateralis
TTGTAGTAGCTCTTTGAAACTTGACAAAGTAAAGAAGTTTTGAGTTTTGTCTCTATGATTTGTTTCCGCTTCATGTAGCCCTATGCAGAGACTGTGGAAAAGCACTTTCATTGAAAGGGGTTGCCAAGCTTCCAAGAAATTACGATATTCCGAAATACCAGCAAATATTTTGTCACCCAATGTTGATGATACGTGGTGGTAATGATTGGTACACAAATCCCACTTGGCTCACCAAATCTTGTTCTTCTAGGTTGAAGCGTTCGTCTACAGTAGCAGTTTTCATATTTAGGTTTCACTCTGTTCTCTGCTATATAGATAGATGAATTTGGAACTCTAAATCCAACATGGTTTGTAGTAGCTCTTTGAAACTTGAGAAAATAAAGGAGTTCTCAGTTTTGTCTCTATGATTTGTTTCCGCTTCAATTAGCCCTAAGCAGAGACTGTGGAAAAGCACTTTTATTGATAGGGGTTGCCAGCTTCTAAGAAATAACGAGTTTCCGAATTACCAGCAAATATTTTTTCACCCAATCTTGATGATACTTGGTGGTGAAGATCGGTACACAAATCCCACTTGGCTCACCAAATTTTGTTCTTCTAGGTTGAAGCGTTCGTCTACAGTAGCAGTTTTTATATTTAGGATTCACTCTGTACTCTCCTATATAGACAGATGAATTTGGAACTCTAAATCCAATATGATTTGTAGTAGCTCTTTGAAACTTGACAAAATAAAGGAGTTCTCAGTTTTGTCCATATGATTTGTTTCCGCTTCAAGTAGCCCTGAGCAGAGACTGTGGAAAAGCACTTTCATTGAGAGGGGTTGAGAAGCTTCCAAGAAATTACGAGTTTCCGAATACCAGCAAATATAGTTTCACCCAATCTTGATGATATTTGGTGGTGATGATCGGTACACAAATCCCACTTGGCTCACCAAATTTTGTTCTTCTAGGTTGAAGCGTTCGTCTACAGTAGCAGTATTTATATTTAGGTTTCACTCTGTTCTCTGCGATATAGATAGATGACTTTGTAACTCTAAATCCAACATGGTTTGTAGTAGCTCTTTGAAACTTGAGAAAATAAAGGAGTTCTCACTGTTTGTCTCTATGATTTGTTTCCGCTTCAATTAGCCCTAAGCAGAGACTGTGGAAAAGCACTTTCATTGAGTGGGGTTGACAAGCTTCTAAGAAATAACGAGTTTCTGAAATACCAGCAAATTTTTTTTCAGGCAATCTTGATGACACTTGGTGGTAATGATCACTACACAAATCCCATTTGGCTCACCAAATATTGTTCATCTAGGTTGAAGCGTTCTTCTACAGTAGCAGTTTTTATGTTTAGGTTTCACTCTGTTCTCTCCTATATAGAAAGATGAATTTGGAACTCTAAATCCAACATGGTTTTTAGTAGCTCTTTGAAACTTGACAATCTAAAGGAGTTCTCAATTTTGTCTCTATCATTATTTTCCGCTTCAAGTAGCCCTAAGCAGAGACTGTGGAAAAGCACTTTCATTGAGAGTGGTTGCCAGGCTCCTAAGAAATAAGGAGTTTCCGAATTACCAGCAAATATTTTTTCACCCAAACATGATGATACTTGGTGGTGAAGATCGGTACACAAATCCCACTTGGCTCACCAAATTTTGTTCTTCTATGTTGAAGCGTTCGTTTACAGTAGCAGTTTGTATATTTAGGTTTCACGCTGTTCTCTCCTATATAGATAGATGAATTTGGAACTCTAAGTCCAACATGGTTTGTAGTAGCTCTTTGAAAATTGACAAAATAAAGAAGTTCTCAGTTTTGTCTCTATGGATTGTTTTCCTCTTTAAGTAGCCCTAGGGACAGACTGTGGAAAAGCAATATTATTGAGAGGGGTTGCCAAGATTCTAAGAAATAACGAGTTTCCGAAATACCAGCAAATATTTTTTCATCCAATCTTGATGATACTTGGTGGTGATGATCAGTACACAAATCCCACTTGGCTCACCAAGTTTTTTTCTTCTAGGTTGAAGTTTTCTTATACAGTAGCAATTTTTATATTTAGGTTTCACTCTGTTGTCTCTTATATAGATAGATGAATTTGGAACTCTAAATCCAACATGGTTTGTAGTAGCACTTTGAAACTTGACAAAATAAAGGAGTTCTCAGTTTTGTCTCTATGATTTATTTCCGCTTCAAGTAGCCCTAGGCACTGACTGTGGAAAAGCACTTTCATTGAGAGGAGTTGCCAAGCTTCTAAGAAATAACGAGTTTCTGAAATACCAGCAAATATTTTTTCACCTAATCTTGATGATACTTGGTGGTGATGATCGGTACACAAATCCCACTTGGCTCACCAAATTTTGTTCTTCTAGGTTGAAGCGTTCGTCTACAGTAGCAGTTTTTAAGTTTAGGTTTCACTCTGTTCTCTCGTATATAGATAGATGAATTTGGAACTCTTAATTCAACATGGTTTGTAGTGGCTCTTTGAAATTTGACAAAATAAAGGAGTTCTCAGTTTTGTCTCTATGGTTTGTTTCCTCTTCAAGTAGCCCCAGGAACAAACGGTGGAAAAGCACTTTCATTGAGAGGGGTTGCCAAAATTCCAAGAAATTACGAGTTTCCGAAATACCAGCAAATATTTTTTCACAAAATCTTGATGATACTTGGTGGTAATGATCAGTACACAAATCCCACTTGTCTCACCAAATTTTGTTCTTCTAGGTTGATGCGTTCGTTTTCAGTAGCAGTTTTTATTTTTAGGTTTCACTCTGTTCTCTACTATATAGATAGATGAATTTGGAACTCTAAATCCAACATGGTTTGTAGTAGCTCTTTGAAACTTGACAAAATAAAGGAGTTCTCAGTTTTGTCTCTATGGATTGTTTCCTCTTCAAGTAGCCCTAGGCACTGACTGTGGAAAAGCACTTTCATTTAGAGGGGTTGCCAAGCTTCTAAGAAATAACGAGTTTCCGAATTACCAGCAAATATTTTTTCACCCAATCTTGATGATACTTGGTGGTGAAGATCGGTACACAAATCCCACTTGGCTAAAAATTTTGTTCTTCTAGGATGAAGCTTTCGGCTACAGTAGCAGTTTTTATATTTAGGTTTCACTCTGTTCTCTGCTATATAGATAGATGAATTTGGAACTCTAAATCCAACATGGTTTGTAGTAGCTCTTTGAAACTTGACAAAATAAAGGAGTTCTCAGTTTTTTTCTAGGGTTTGTTTCCTCTTCAAGTAGCCCTAAGCAGAGACTGTGGAAAAGCACTTTCATTGAGAGGGGTTGCCAAGCTTTCAAGAAATAACGAGTTTCCGAAATACCAGCAAATATTTTTTCACCCAATCTTGATGATACTTGGTGGTGATGATCAGTACACAAATCCCACTTGGCTCACCAAATTTTCTTCTTCTAGGTTGAAGAGTTCGTCTACAGTAGCAATTTTTATATTTAGGTTTCACTCTGTTCTCTCCTATATAGATAGATGAATTTGGAACTCTATATCAAACATGCTTTGTAGTAGCTCTTTGAAACTTGACAAAATAAAGTAGTTCTCAGATTTGTCCCTATGATTTGTTTCCTCTTCAAGTAGCCCTAGGCACAGACTGTGGATAAGCACTTTTATTGAGAGGGGTTGCCAAGCTTCTAAGAAATAACGAGTTTCCTTAATACCAGCAAATATTTTTTCACCCAATCTTGATGATAATTGGTGGTAAGGACAAGTACAAAAATCCCACTTGGCTCACCAAATTTGATCTTCTAGGTTGAAGCGTTCATCTACAGTAGCAGTTTTTATGTTTAGGTTTCACTCTGTTCTCTCGTATATAGAGAGATGAATTTGGAACTCTAAATCCAACATGGTTTGTAGTGGCTCTTTGAAACTTGACAAAATAAAGGTGTTCTCAGTTTTTTCTCTATGGTTTGTTTCCTCTTCAAGTAGCCCTACGCACAGACTGCGGAAAAGCACTTTCATTGAGAGGGGTTGCCAAGATTCCAAGAAATTACGTGTTTCCGAAATACCAGCAAATATTTTTTCACCAAATCTTGATGATACTTGGTGATAAGGATCGGTACAGAAATCAATCTTGACTCACCAAATTTTGTTCTTCTAGGTAGAAGCGTTCGTTTACAGTAGCAGTTTATATATTTAGGTTTCCCTCTGTTCTCTCCTATATAGATAGATGAATTTGGAACTCTAAATCCAACATGGTGTGTAGTAGCTCTATGAAACTTGTCAAAATAAAGGAGTTCTCAGTTTTCTCTCTATGGTTTGTTTCCTCTTCAAGTAGCCCAAAGTAGAGACTGTGGAAAAGCACTTTCATTGAAAGGGGTTGCAAAGCTTCCAAGAAATTACGAGTTTCTGAAATACCAGCAAATATTATTCACCCAATCTTGATGATACGTGGTGCTAATGATAAGTACACAAATCCCACTTTTATAACCAAATTTTGTTCTTCTGGGTTGAATCGTTCGTCTACAGTAGCAGTTTTTATATTTAGGTTTCCCTCTGTTCTATCCTATATAGATAGACGAATTTGGAACTCTAAATCCAACATGATTTGTAGTAGCTCTTTGAAACTTGACAAAAAAACGTAGTTCTCAGTTTTGTCTCTATGGTTTGTTCCTCTTCAAGTAGCCATAAGCAGAGACTGTGGAAAAGCACTTTCATTTAAAGGGGTTGGAAACCTTCCAAGATTACGAGTTTTCGAAATACCTGCAAATATTTTTTCACCCAATCTTGATGATATGTGGTGGTAATGACAGGTACACAAAGCCCACTTGGATCACCAAATTTTGTTCTTCTTGGTTTAAGGGTTCGTCTACAGTAGCAGTTTTTATATTTAGGTTTCACTCTGTTCTCTCCTATATAGATAGATGAATTTGGAACTCTAAATCCAACATGGTTTGTAGTAGCTCTATGAAGCTTGAAAAAATAAAGTAGTTGTCAGTTTTGTCTCTATGGTTTGTTTCCTCTTCAAGTAGCCCTAGGCACAGACTTTGGAAAACCACTTTCATTCAGAGGGGCTGCCAAGCTTCTAAGAAATAACGAGTTTTCAAAATACCAGCAAATACTTTTTCACCCAATCTTGATGATACATGGTGGTAATGATCGGTACACAAATCACACTTGACTCACCAAATTTTGTTCTTCTACTTTGAAGCGTTCGTCTACAGTAGCAGTTTTAATTTTTAGGTTTCACTCTGTCCTCTCCTATATAGATAGATGAATTTGGAACTCTAAATCCAACATGGTGTGTAGTAGCTCTTTGCACAAAATAAAGGAGTTCTCAGTTTTGTCTCTATGGTTTGTTTCTTCTTCAAGTAGCCCTAGGCACAGACTGTGGAAAAGCACTTTCATTGAGAGGGGTTGCTATGCTTCTAAAAAATAACGAGTTCCCGAAGTATCAGCAAATATTTTTTCACTCATTGTTGATGATACTGGGTGGTAATGATCAGTACACAAATCCCACTTGGTTCACCAAATTTTGTTCTTCTAGGTTTAAGCGTTCGTCTACAGTAGCAGTTTTTATATTTAGGTTTCACTCCGTTCTATCCTATATAGATAGATGAATTTGGAACTCTAAATCCAACATGGTTTGCAGTAGCTCTATGAAATTGACAAAATAAAGTAGTTGTCAGTTTTGTCTCTATGGTTTGTTTCCTCTTCACGTAGCTCTAGAAACAGACTTTGGAAAAGCACTTTCATTCAGAGGGGTTGCCAAGCTTCTAAGAAATAACGAGGTTCTGAAATACCAGCAAATATTTTTTCACTCAATGTTGGTGATACTTGGTGGTAATGATCAGTACACAAATCCCACTTGGCTCACCAAATTTTGTTCTTCTAGGTTGAAGCATTCGTCTACAGTAGCAGTTTTTATTTTTAGGTGTCACTCTTTTCTCTAGTATCTAGATAGATGAATTTGGAACTCTAAATCCAACATGGTTTGTAGTAGCTCTTTGAAACTTGACAAAATAAAGGAGTTCTCAGTTTTTTCTCTATGGTGTGTTTTCTCTTCAAGTAGCCCTTGTCACAGACTTTTGAAAAGCACTTTTATTGAGTGGGGTTGTGAAGCTTCTAAGAAATAACGAGCTTACAAAATACCAGCAAATATTTTTTAATCCAATCTTGATGATAAGTGATGTAATGATCAGTACACAAATTCCACTTGGATCACCAAATTGTGTTCTTCTAGGTTTAAACGTTCGTCTAAACTAGCAGTTTTTATATTTAGGTTTCCCTCTGTTCTCTCCTATATAGATAGATGAAGTTGGAACTCTAAAACCAACATGGTTTGTAGTAGCTCTTTTAAACTTGACAAAATAAAGGAGTTCTCAGTTTTGTCTCTATGGTTTGTTTCCTCTTCAAGTAGCCCTAGACACAGACTGTGGAAAAGCACTTTCATTGAGAGGGGTTTCCAAGCTTCTAAGAAATAACGAGTTTCCGAAATAGCAGCAAATATTTTTTCTCCCAATCTTGATGATACTTGGTGGTAATGATCAGTACACAAATCCCACTTGGCTCACCAAATATTGTTCTTCTAGGTTGAATCGTTCATCTACAGTAGCAGTTTTCATATTTAGGTTTCCCTCTGTTCTCTCCTATATAGATAGATGAATTTGGAATTCTAAATCCAATATCGTTTGTAGTAGCTCTTTGAAATTTGACAAAATAAAGGAGTTCTCAGTTTTGTCTCTATGATTTGTTTCCGCTTCAAGTAGCCATAAGCAGAGACTGTTTAAAAGCACTTTCATTGAGAGGGGTTGCCAAGCTTCCAAGAAATTACGAGTTTCCGAAAAAAACAGCAAATATTTTTTCACCCAGTCTTGATGATACTTGGTGGTAATGATCGGTACACAAATCCCACTTGGCTCACCAAATTTTGTTCTTCTAGGTTGAAGCGTTCGTTTACAGTAGCTGTTTTTATTTTTAGGTTTCACTCTGTCCTCTTCTATATAGATAGATGAATTTGGAACTCTAAATCCAACATGGTTTGCAGTAGCTCTTTGAAACTTGAGAAAATAAAGGAGTTCTCAGTTTTGTCTCTATGGTTTGCTTCCTCTTCAAGTAGCCCTATGCAGAGACTGTGAAAAAGCACTTTCATTTAAAGGGGTTGCCAAGCTTCCAAGAAATTACGAGTTTCTGAATTACCAGCAAATATTTTTTCACCAAATCTTGATGATACTTGGTGGTAATGATCAGTACAAAAATGCCACTTGGCTCACCAAATTTTGTTCTTCTAGGTTGAAGCGTTCGTCTACAGTAGCAGTTTTTATATTTAGGTGTCTCTCTGTTCTCTCCTATAGATAGATGAATTTGGAACTCTAAATCCAACATGCTGTGTAGTAGCTCATTGATACTTCACTAAATAAAGGAGTTCTCTGTTTTGTCTATATGGTTTATTTCCTCTTCAAGTAGCCCTAAGCAGAGACTTTGAAAAAGCACTTTCATTGAAGGGGGTTGCAAAGCTTCCAAGAAATTACGATTTTCCGAAATACCAGCAAATGTATTTTCACCCAATCTTGATGATACTTGGTGGTAATGATCAGTACAAAAATCCCACTTTGCTCACCAAATTTTGTTCTTCTATGTTGAAGCGTTCGTCTACAGTAGCAGTTTTTATATTTAGGTTTCTCTCTGTTCTCTCCTATATATAGATGAATTTGGAACTCTAAATCCAGCATGGTTTGAAGTAACTCTATGAAATTTGACAAAATATAGTAGTTGTCAGTTTTGTCTCTATGGTTTGTTTCCTCTTCATGTACCCCTAGACACAGACTTTGGAAAAGCACTTTCATTCAGAGGGGTTGCCAAGCTTCTAAGAAATAACGAGGTTCCGAAATACCAGCAAATAATTTTTCACCCAATCTTGATGATACTTGGTGGTAATGATCGGTACACAAATCCCACTTGGCTCACAAGATTTTGTTCTTCTAGGTTGAAGCGTTCGTCTACAGTAGCAGTTTTTATTTATATGTTTCACTCTGTCCTCTCCTATATATATATAGATGAATTTGGAACTCTAAATCCAACATGCTGTGTAGTAGCTCATTGATACTTCACAAAATAAAGGAGTTCTCAGTTTTGTCTCTATGGTTTATTTCCTCTTCAAGTAGCCCTAGGCACTGATGTGGAAAAGCACTTTCAGTGAGAGGGGTTGCAAAGCTTCTAAAAAAATGACGAGTTTCTGAAATACCAGCAAATATTTCTTCACCCAATTTTGATGATACTTGGTGTTAATGATCAGTACACAATTCACACTTGACTCACCAAATTTTTTTCTTCTAGGTTGAAGCGTTCGTTTACAGTAGCAGTTTTTATTTTTAGGTGTCACTCGTTTCTCTCCCATATAGATAGATGAATTTGGACCTCTAAATCCAACATGGTTTGCAGTAGCTCTTTGAAACTTGAGAAAATAAAGGAGTTCTCAGTTTTGTCTCTATGGTTTGTTCCCTCTTCCAGTAGCCATAGGCACAGACTGTGGAAAATCAATTTCATTGAGAGGGTTTGCCAAGCTTCTAAGAAATAACGAGTTTCCGATATACCAGCAAATATTTTTTCACCCAATCTTGATGATATTTGGTGGTAATGATCAGTACACAAATCCAACTTGGCTCACCAAATTTTTTTCTTCTAGGTTGAAGCGTTCGTTTACAGTAGCAGTTTTTATTTTTAGGTGTCACTCTTTTCTCTCCTATATAGATAGATGAATTTGGACCTCTAAATCCAACATAGTTTGTAGTAGCTCTTTGAAACTTGACAAAATAAAGGATTTCAAAATTTTGTCTCTAAGGTTTGTTTTCTCTTCAAGTAGCCCTAGGCAAAAACTGTGGAAAAGCACTTTCATTGCGAGGTGTTGCCAAGCTTCTAAGAAATAACGAGTTTCCGAAATACCAGCAAATATTTTTTCACCCAATCTTGATGATACTTGGTGGTAATGATCAGTAAACAAATCGCACTTGGCTCACCAAATTTTGTTCTTCTAGGTTGACGCGTTCGTCTACAGTAGCAGTTTTTATTTTTAGGTTTCACTCTGTTCTCTCCTATATAGATAGATGAATTTGGAACTCTAAATCCAAAAGGGTTTGCAGTAGCTCTTTGAAACTTGACAAAATAAAGGAGTTCTCAGTTTTGTCTCTATGGTTTGTTTTCTCTTCAAGTAGCCCTAAGCAGAGACTGTGAAAAAGCACTTTCATTGTAGGGGGTTGCAAAGCTTCAAAGAAATTACGAGTTTCCGAAATAGGAGCAAATATTTTTTCACCCAATCTTGATGATGCGCGGTGGTAATGACAAGTTCATGATTGCCACTTGGCTCACCAAATTTTGTTCTTCTAGGTTTAAGCGTTCGTCTACAGTAGCAGTTTTTATATTTAGGTTTCACTCCGTTCTATCCTATATAGATACATGAATTTGGAACTCTAAATCCAACATGGTTTGCAGTAGCTCTATGAAACTTGACAAAATAAAGTAGTTGTCAGTTTTGTCTCTATGTTTTGTTTTCTCTTCATGTAGCCCTAGACACAGACTTTGGAAAAGCACTTTCATTCAGAGGGGTTGGCAAGCTTCTAAGAAATAACGTGGTTCCGAAATACAAGCAAATATTTTTTCACCCAATATTGACGATACTTGTTGGTAATGATCAGTACAAAAATCCCACTTGGCTCACCAAATTTTGTTCTTCTAGGTTGAAGCGTTCGTCTACAGTAGCAGTTTTTATATTTAGGTGTCTCTCTGTTCTCTCCTATAGATAGATGAATATGGAACTCTAAATCCAACATGGTTTGTAGTAGCTCTTTGAAACTTGACAAAATAAAGGGTTTCTAAAGTTTGTCTCTAAGGTTTGTTTTCTCTTCAAGTAGCCCTAGGCAAAGACTGTGGAAAAGCACTTTCATTGAGAGGTGTTGCCAAGCTTCTAAGAAATAACGAGTTTCCGAAATACCAGCAAATATTTTTTCACCCCATCTTGATGATACTTGGTGGTAATGATCAGTAAACAAATCTTACTTGGCTCACCAGATATTGTTCTTGTAGGTTGAAGCGTTCGTCTACAATAGCAGTTTTTATTTTTAGGTTTCACTCTGATCTCTCCTATATAGATAGATGAATTTGGAACTCTAAATCCAACAGGGTTTGCAGTAGCTCTTTGAAACTTGAGAAAATAAAGGAGTTCTCAGTTTTGTCTCTATGGTTTGCTTCCTTTTCAAGTAGCCCTAAGCAGAGACTCTGAAAAAGCACTTTCATTTAAAGGGGTTGCCAAGCTTCCAAGAAATTATGAGTTTCCAAATTACCAGCAAATATTTTTTCACCAAATCTTGATGATACTTGGTGGTAAGGATCGGTACACAAATCACTCTTGACTCACCAAATGTTGTTCTTCTATGTAGAAGCGTTCGTTTACAGTAGCAGTTTATATATTTAGGTTTCCCTCTGTTCTCTCCTATATAGATAGATGAATTTGGAACTCTAAATCCAACATGGTGTGTAGTAGCTCTTTGAAACTTGACAAAATAAAGGAGTTTTCAGATTTGTCTCTATGATTTGTTTCCTCTTCAAGTAGCCCTAGGCACAGACGGGGGAAAAGCCATTTTATTGAGAGGGGTTGCCAAGATTCTAAGAAATAACGAGTTTCCGAAATACCAGCAAATATTTTTTCACCCAATCTTCATGATACTTGGTGGCAATGATCAGTACACAATTCCCAATTGGCTCACCTTATTTTGTTCTTCTAGGTAGAAGCGTTCGTTTACAGTAGCAGTTTATATATTTAGGTTTCCCTCTGTTCTCTCCTATATAGATAGATGAATTTGGAAGTCTAAATCCAACATGGTTTGTAGTAGCTCTTTGAAACTTGACAATGTAAAGGAGTTCTCAGTTTTGTCTCTATGATTTGTTTCCGCTTCAAGTAGCCCTAAGCAGTGACTATGGAAAAGCACTTATATTGAGAGGGGTTGCCAAGCTTCCAAGAAATTACGCGTTTCCGAAATACCAGCAAATATTTTTTCACCAAATCTTGATGATACTTGGTGGTTATGATCAGTAAACAAATCGCACTTGGCTCAACAGATTTTGTTCTTGAAGTTTGAAGCGTTCGTCTACAGTAGCAGTTTTTATTTTTAGGTTTCACTCTGTTCTCTCGTATATAGATAGACGAATTTGGAACTCTAAATCCAACATGGTTTGTAGTAGCTCTTTGAAATAAGACAAATATAGTAGTTCTCAGTTTTGTCTCATTGATTTGTTTCCTATTCAACTAGCCCTAGGCACAGACTGTGGAAAAGCACTTTCATTGAGAGGGGTTTCCAAGCTTCTAAGAAATAACGATTTTCTGAAATACCAGCAAATATTTTCTCACCCAATCCTGATGATACGTGGCGGTAATTAAAAGTCCAAAAATCCCAATTGGATCACCAAATTTTGTTCTTCTAGGTTGAAGCGGGCTTCTACAGTAGCAGTTTTTATATTTAGGTTTCTCTCTGTTCTCTCCTATAGATAAATGAATTTGGAACTCTAAATCCAACATGGTTGTAGTAGCTCTTTGAAACTTGACAATGTAAAGGAGTTCTCAGTTTTGTCTCTATGATTTGTTTCCGCTTCAAGTAGCCCTAAGCAGAGACTGTGGAAAAGCACTTTTATAGAGAGGGGTTGCCAAGCTTCCAAGAAATTACGTGTTTCCGAAATACCAGCAAATATTTTTTCACCAAAACTTGATGAAACTTGGTGGTAATGATCAGTACACAAATCCCAAGTGGCTCACCAAATTTTGTTCTTCTAGGTTGAAGCGTTCGTTTACAGTACCAGTTTTTATATTTAGGTTTCACTCTGTTCTCTCCTACATGATAGATGAATTTGGAACACTAAATCCAACCTGGTTTGTTGTAGCTCTTTGAAACTTGACAAAATAAAGGAGTTCTCAGTTTTGTATCTATGGTTTGTTTCCTCTTCATGGAGCCTTAGGCACAGACTGTGGAAAAGCACTTTCATTGAGAGGGGTTGCCAAGCTTCTAAGAAATAACGAGTTTCCGAAATACTAGCAAATATTTTTTCACCCAATCTTTATGATACTTGGAGGTAAGGACAAGTACACAAATCCCACTTGGCTCAAGAAACTTTGTTCTTCTAGGTTGAAGCATTCGTCTACAGTAGCAGTTTTTATTTATACGTTTTACTTCCTTCTCTCCTATAAATATAGATAAATTTGGAACTCTAAATTCAACATGGTTTGTAGTAGCTCTTTGAAACTTGACAAAATAAAGGAGTTCTCAGTTTTGTCTCTATGGTTTGTTTCCTCTTCAAGTAGCAATATGCACAGACGGTGGAAAAGCACTTTCATTGAGAGGTGTTGCCAACCTTCTAAGAAATAACGAGTTTCCAAAATACAAGCAAATATTTTTTCACGCAATCTTGATGACACTTGGTGGTAATGATCTATACAAAAATCCCACTTGGCTCACCAAATTTTGTTTTTCTAGGTTTAAGAATTATCTACAGTAGCAGTTTTTATATTTAGGTTTCACTCTGACTCTCTTATATAGATAGATGAATTTGGAACTCTAAATCCAATATGGTTTGTAGTAGCTCTTTGAAACTTGACAAAGTAAAGGAGTTCTCAGTTTGGTCTCTATGATTTGTTTCCGCTTCATGTAGCCCTAAGCAGAGACTGTGGAAAAGCACTTTCATTGAAAAGGGTTGCCGAGCTTCCAAGAAATTACGATTTTCCGAAATACCAGCAAATATTTTTTCAGCCAATGTTTATGATACGTGGTGGTAATGATCGGTACACAAATCCCACTTGGCTCACCATATTTTGTTCTTCTAGTTTAAAGCGTTCGTCTACAGTAGCAGTTTTTATATTTAGGTTTCACTATATTCTCTGCTGTAAAGATAGATGAATTTGGAACTCTAAATCCAACATGGTTTGTAGTAGCTCTGGGAAACTTGAGAAAGTAAAGGAGTTCTCAGTTTTGTCTCTATGATTTGTTTCCGCTTCAAGTAGCCCTAAGCAGAGACTATGGAAAAGCACTTTCATTGAGAGGGGTTGCCAAGCTTCTTAGAAATAACGAGTTTCCGAATTACCAGCAAATATTTTTTCACCCAATCTTGATGATACTTCGTGGTGAAGATCGGTACACAAATCCCACTTGGCTCACCAAATTTTGTTATTCTAGTTTGAAGCGTTCGTCTACAGTAGCAGTTTTATTTTTAGGTTTCACTCTGTTCTCTCCTATATAGATACATGAATTTGGATATCTAAATCCAATATGGTTTCTTAGTAGCTGTTTGAAACTTGACAAAATAAAGAGTTCTCAGTTTTGTCTCTATGATTTTTTTTCGCTTCATTTAGCCCTAAGCAGAGACTGTGGAAAAGCACTTTCATTGAGAGGGTTTGCCAAGCTTCCAAGAAATTATGACTTTCCGAAATACCAGCAAATATTTTTTCACCCAATCTTGATGATATTTGGTGGTAATGACAAGTCCACAAATCCCACTTGGCTCACCAAATTTTGTTCTTCTAGGTTGAAGCGTTCGTTTACAGTAGCAGTTTTTATTTTTAGGTTTCACTCTGTTCTCTCCTATATAGATAGATGAATTTGGAACTCTAAATCCAACATGGTTTGTAGTAGCTCTTTGAAACTTGACAAAATAAAGGGATTCTCAGTTTTGTCTCTATGGTTTGTTTCCTCTTCAAGTAAACCTAAGCAGAGACTGTGGAAAAGCATTTTCATTGAGAGGGGTTGCCAAGCTTCTAAGAAATAATGAGTTTCCGAATTACCAGCAAATATTTTTTCACCCAATCTTGATGATACGTGGTGGTGAAGATCGGTACACAAATTCCACTTGGCTCACCAAATTTTGTTCTTCTAGGTTGAAGCGTTCGTCTACAGTAGCAGTTTTTATATTTAGGTTTCACTCTGTTCTCTCCTATATAGATAGATGAATTTGGAACTCTAAATCCAATATGTTTTGTAGTAGCTCTTTGAAACTTGACAAAATGAAGGAGTTCTCAGTTTTGTCTCTATGGTTTGTTTCCGCTTCAATTAGCCCTAAGCAGAGACTGTGGAAAAGAACTTTCATTGAGAGGGGTTGCCAAGCTTCCAAGAAATTACGAGTTTCCGAAGTACCAGCAAACATTTTTTCACCCTATCTTGATGATACGTGGTGGTAATGACAAGTCCACAAATCCCACTTGTCTCACCAAATTTAGTTCTTGTAGGTTGAAGCGTTCGTCTACAGTAGCAGTTTTTATTTTTAGGTTTCACTCTGTTCTCTCCTATATAGATAGATGAATTTGGAACTCTAAATCCAACATGGTTTGCAGTAGCTGTTTGAAACTTGACAAAATAAAGGAGTTCTCAGATTTGTCTCTATGGTTTGTTTCCTCTTCCAGTAGCCATAGGCACAGACTGTGGAAAAGCACTTTCATTGAGAGGTGTTGCCAAGCTTCTAAGAAATAACGAGTTTCCGAAATACCAGAAAATATTTTTTCACCCAATCTTGATGATACTTGGTGGTAATGATCAGTAAACAAATCGCACTTGGCTCACCAGATTTTGTTCTTGTAGGTTGAAGCGTTCTTCTACAGTAGCAGTTTTTATTTTTAGGTTTCACTCTGTTCTCTCCTATATAGATAGATGAATTTGGAACTCTAAATCCAACATGGTTTGTAGTAGCTCTTTGAAACTTGACAATATAAAGGAGTTCTCAGTTTTGTCTCTATGATTTGTTTCCTCTTCAAGTAGCCCTAGGCAGAGACGGGGGAAAAGCCCTTTTATTGAAAGGGGTTGCCAAGCTTCTAAGAAATAACGAGTTTCCGAAATACCAGCAAATATTTTTTCACCCAATCTTGATGATACTTGGTGGTAATGATCTGTACACAAATCCCACTTGTCTCACCTTATTTTGTTATTCTAGGTTGAAGCGTTCGTTTACCGTAGCAATTTTTATTTTTAGGTTTCACTCTGTTCTCTCCTATATAGATAGATGAATTTGGAACTCTGAATCCAACATGGTTTGCAGTAGCTGTTTGAAACTTGACAAAATAAAGGAGTTCTCAGTTTTGTCTCTATGGTTTGTTTCCTCTTCCAGTAGCCATAGGCACAGACTGTGGAAAAGCACTTTCATTGAGAGGTGTTGCCAAGCTTCTTAGAAATAACGAGTTTCCGAAATACCAGCAAATATTTTTTCACCCAATCTTGATGATACTTGGTGGTAATGATCAGTAAACAAATCGCACTTGGCTCACCAGATTTTGTTCTTGTAGGTTGGAGCGTTCGTCTACAGTAGCAGTTTTTATATTTAGGTTTCACTCCGTTCTATCCTATATAGATACATAAATTTGGAACTCTAAATCCAACATGGTTTGTAGTAGCTCTTTGAAACTTGAAAAAATAAAGGAGTTCTCAGTTTTGTCTCAATGATTTGTTTCCGCTTCAAGTAGCCCTAAGCTGAGACTGTGGAAAAGCACTTTCATTGAGAGGGTTTGCCAAGATTCTAAGAAATAACGAGTTTCCGAAATACCAGCAAATATATTTTCAACCAATCTTGATGATACTTGGTGGTAATGATGACTACACAAATCCCACTTGGCTCTCCAAATTTTGTTCTTCTAGGTTGAAGCGTTCATTTACAGTAGCAGATTTTATTTTTAGGTTTCACTCTGTTCTCCCCTACATAGATAGATGAATTTCTAACTCTAAATCCATCATGGTTTGTAGTAGCTCTTTGAAACTTGACAAAATAAAGGAGTTCTCAGTTTTGTCTCTATGGTTTTTTTTCTCTCAAGCAGTCCTAGGCACAGACAGTGGAAAAGCACTTTCATTGAGAGGGGTTGCCAAGCTTCTAAGAAATAAGGATTTTCCGAAATACCAGCAAATATTTTTCACCCAATCTTGATGATACGTGGTGGTAATGAGAAGTACAGACATCCCACTTGGGTCACCAAATTTTGTTCTTCTAGGTTGAAACGTTCGTCTACAGTAGCAGTTTTTATATTCAGGTTTCACTCTGTTCTCTCCTATATAGATAGATGAATTTGGAACACTAAATCCAACATGGTTTGTAGTAGCTCTTTGAAACTTGATAAAATAAAGGAGTTCTCAGTTTTGTCTTTATGATTTGTTTCCGCTTCAAGTAGCCCTAAGCAGAGACTGTGGAAAAGCACTTTCATTGAGAGGGGTTGCCAAGCTTCCAAAAAATTATGAGTTTCAGAAATAGCAGCAAATATTTTTTCATCCAAACTTTATGATACGTGGTGGTAATGACAAGTCCACAAATCCCACTTGGCTCTCCAAATTTTGTTCTTCTGCGTGGAAGCGTTCGTTTACAGTAGCAGATTTTATTTTTAGGTTTCACTCTGTTCTCTCCTATATAGATAGATGAGTTTGGAACTGTAAATCCAACATGGTTTGTAGTAGCTCTTTGAAACTGGACAAAATAAAGGAGTTCTCACTTTTGTCTCTATGGTTTCTTTACTCTTCAAGTAGCCCTAGGCACAGACTGTGGAAAAGCACTTTCATTGAGAGGGGTTGCCAAGGTTCTAAGAAATAACGAGTTTCCAAATACCAGCAAATATTTTTTTAACCAATCTTCATGATACTTGGTGGTGATGATCGGTAAACAAATCCCACGTGACTCAGCTAATTTTGTTTTCTAGGTGGAAGCGTTCGTTTACAGTAGGAGTTTATATTTTTAGGTTTCCCTCTGTTCTATTCCTGTATATATTTTTTCACCCAATCGTGATGATACTTGGTGGTAATGATCAGTACACAAATCCCACTTGGCTCACCAAATATTGTTCTTCTAGGTTGAAGCGTTCGTCTACAGTAGCAGTTTTTATATTTAGGTTTCACTCTATTCTCTGCTATATAGATAGATGAATTTGGAACTCTAAATCCAACATGGTTTGTAGTAGCTCTTTTAAACTTGACAAAATAAAGGAATTCTCAGTTTTGTCTCTATGTTTTCTTTCCTCTTCAAGTAGCCCTAGGCACTGACTGTGGAAATGCACTTTCATGAGAGGGTTTGCCAAGCTTCTAAGAAATAACGAGTTTCCGAAATACCAGGAAATATTTTTTCACCCAATCTTGATGATACTTGGTGTTGAAGATCGGTACACAAATCCCACTTGGCTCACCAAATTTTGTTCTTCTAGGTTGAAATGTTCGTCTACAGTAGCAGTTTTTATATTTAGGTATATTTAGGTATCACTCTGTTCTCTGCTATATAGACAGATGACTTTGGAACTCTTAATCCAACATGGTTTGTAGTAGATCTTTGAAACTTGACAAAATAAAGGAGTGCTCAGTTTTGTCTCTATGATTTGTTTCCGCTTCAAGTAGACCTAGGCACAGACTGTGGAAAAGCACTTTCATTGAGAGGGGTTGCCAAGCTTCTAAGAAATAACGAGTTTCCGAAATACCCACAAATATTTTTTAACCGAATCTTGATGATTCTTGGTGGTAATGATCAGTATACAAATCCCACTTGGCTCACCAAATTTTGTTCTTCTAGGTTGAAGCGTTCGTCTACTGTAGCAGTTTTTATATTTAGGTTTCCCTCGGTTCTCTCCTATATAGATAGATGAATTTGGAACTCAAAATCCAACATGGTTTGCAGTAGCTCTTGGAAACTTGACAAAATAACGTAGTTCTCAGTTTTGTCTCTATGTTTTGTTTCCTCTTCAAGTAGTCCTAGCACAGACTGTGGAAAAGCATTGTCATTGAGAGGGTTGCCAAGGTTCTAAGAAATAACGAGTTTCCGAAATACCAGCAAATATTTTTTCACCGAATCTTGATGATACTTGGTTTTAATGATCAGTACACAAATCCCACTTGGCTCACCAAATTTTGTTCTTCTAGGTTGTAGCGTTCGTTTACAGTAGCAGTTTTTATTTTTAGGTTTCACTCTGTTCTCTCCTATATAGATAGATGAATTTGGAACTCTAAATCCAACATGGTTTGTAGTAGCTCTTTGAAACTTGAGAAAATAAAGGAGTTCTCAGTTTTGTCTCAATGGTTTGTTTCCTCTCAAGTACCCCTAGGAACAGACTGTGGAAAAGCCCTTTCATTGAGTGGGGTTGCCAAGCTTCTAAGAAATAACGAGTTTCCGAAATACCAGCAAATATTTTTTCATGCAATCTTGATGACACTTGGTGGTAATGATCAGTACAAAAATCCCACTTGGCTCACAAATTTTGTTCTTCTAGGTTGAAGCGTTAATCTACAGTAGCAGTTTTTATATTTAGGTTTCACTCTGTTCGCTCCTATATAGATAGATGAATTTTGAACTCTAAATCCAATATGGTTTGTAGTAGCTCTTTGAAACTTGACAAAGGGAAGGAGTTCTCAGTTTTTTCTCTATGATTTGTTTCCGCTTCATGTAGCCCTAAGCAGAGATTGTGGAAAAGCACTTTCATTGAAACGGTTGCCAAGCTTCCAAGAAATTATGAGTTACCGAAATACCAGCAAATATTTTTTAAACCAATCTTAATGATACGTGGTGGTAATGACAAGTCCACAAATCCCACTTTGCTCACCAAGTTTTGTTCTTCTAGGTTGAAGCGTTCGTTTACAGTAGCAGTTTTTATTTTTAGGTTTCACACTGTTCTCTCCTATATAGATAGATGAATTTGGAACTCTAAATCCAACATGGTTTGTAGTAGCTCTTTGAAACTTGACAAAATAAAGGAGTTCTCAGTTTTGTCTCTATGGATTCTTTCCTGTTCAAGTAGCCCTAGGCACTGACTGTGGAAATGCACTTTCATGAGACGGGTTGCCAAGCTTCTAAGAAAAAACGAGTTTCCGAAATACCAGGAAATATTTTTTCACCCAATCTTGATGATATTTGGTGTTGAAGATCAGTCCACAAATCCCACTTGGCTCACCAAATTTTGTTCTTCTAGGTTGAAGCGTTCGTCTACAGTAGCAGTTTTTATATTTAGGTATCACTCTGTTCTCTCCTATATAGAGAGATGAATTTGGAACTCTAAATCCAATATTGTTTGTAGTAGCTCTTTGAAACTTGACAAAATAAAGGAGTGCTCAGTTTTGTCTCTATGATTTGTTTCCGCTTCAAGTAGCCCTAAGCAGAGACTGTGGAAAAGCACATTCCTTGAGAGGGGTTACCAAGCTTCCAAGAAATTACGAGTTTCCGAAATACCAGCAAATATTTTTTAACCGAATCTGGATGATACTTGGTGGTAATGATCAGTACACAAATCCCACTTGGCTCACCAAATTTTGTTCTTCTAGGTTGAAGCGTTTGTCTACCTTAGCAGTTTTTATAATTAGGTTTCTCTCTGTTCTCACCTATATACATAGATGAATTTTGAACTCAAAATCCAACATGGTTTGTAGTAGCTATTTGAAAGTTGACAAAATAAAGGAGTTCTCAGTTTTGTCTCTATGGTTTGCTTCCTCTTCAAGTAGCCCTAGGCACAGACTGTGGAAAAGCACTTTCATTGAAAGGGGTTGCCAAGCTTCCATGAAACTACGAGTTTCCGAAATACCAGCAAATATTTTTTCACCCAATGTTGATCATACGTGGTGGTAATGATCAGTACACAAATCCCACTTGGCTCACCAAATTTTGTTCTTCTAGGTTAAAGCGTTCGAATACAGTAGCAGTTTTTATGTTTAGGTTTCCCTCTGTTCTCTCTTATATAGATAGATGAATTTGGAACTCTAAATCCAACATAGTTTGTAGTACCTCTTTGAAACTTGACAAAACAAGGAAGTTCTCAGTTTTGTCTCTATGGTTTGTTTCCTCTTAAAGAAGCCCTAAGCAGAGACTGTGGAAAAGCTCTTTCATTGAAAGGCATTGCAAAGCTTCCAAGAAATAACGAGTTTCCGAAATACCAGCAAATATTTTTTCACCCAAACTTGATGACACTTGGTGGTAATGATCAGTACACAAATCCCACTTGGCTCACCAAATTTTGTTCTTCTAGGTTGAAGCGTTCGTCTACAGTAGCAGTTTTTATATTTAGGTTTCACTCTGTTCTCTGCTATATAGATAGATGAATTTGGAACTCTAAATCCAACATGGTTTGTAGCAGCTCTTTGAAACTTGACAAAATTAAGGAGTTCTCAGTTTTGTCTCTATGGTTTGTTTCCTCTTCAAGCAGCCCTGGCACAGACTGTGGAAAAGCACTTTCATTGAGAGGGGTTGCCAAGCTTCTAAGAAATAACGAGTTTCTGAAATACCAGCAAATATTTTTTCACCCAATCTTGATGATACTTGGTGGTAAGGACAAGTACACAAATCCCACTTAGCTCACCAAATTTTGTTCTTCTAGGTTGTAGCATTCGTCTACAGTAGCAGTTTTTATTTTTAGGTTTCACTCTGCTCTCTCCTATATAGATAGATGAATTTGGAACTCTAAATCCAACATGGTTTGTAGTAGCTCTTTGAAACTTGACAAAATAAAGGAGTTCTCAGTTTTGTCTCTATGATTTGTTTCCGCTTCAAGTAGCCCTAAGCACTGACTGTGGAAAAGCACTTTCATTGAGAGGGTTTGCCAAGCTTCCAAGAAATTACGAGTTTCCGAAGTACCAGCAAAAATTTTTTCAACCAATCTTGATGATACTTGGTGGTAATGATCAGTACACATATCCCACTTGGCTCACCAAATTTTGTTCTTCTAGGATGAAGCGTTCGTCTGCATTAGCAGTTTTTATGTTTAGGTTTCACTCTGTTCTTTGCTATATAGTTAGATGAATTTGGAACTCTAAATCCAACATGGTTTTTAGTGGCTCTTTGAAACTTGACAAAATACAGGATTTCTCAGTTTTGTCTCTACGGTTTGTTTCCTCTTCAAGTAGCCCTAGGCACAGATGGTGGAAAAGCACTTTCATTGAGAGGGGTTGCCAAGCTTCCAGGAAATTACGAGTTTCCGAAATACCAGAAAATATTTTTTCACCCAATCTTGATGATACTTGGTGGTAACGATCGGTACACAAATCCCACTTGACTCACCAAATTTTGTTCTTCTAGGTTGATGCGTTCGTTTTCAGTAGCAGTTTTTATTTTTAGGTTTCACTCTGTTCTCTCCTATATAGATAGATGAATTTGGAACTCTAAATCCAACATGGTTTGTAGTAGCTCTTTGAAACTTGACAAAATAAAGGGGTTCTCAGTTTTGTCCGTATGGATTGTTTCCTCTTCAAGTAGCCCTAGGCACTGACTGTGGAAAAGCACTTTCATTGAGAGGGGTTGCCAACCTTCTAAGAAATAACGAGTTTCCGAAACACCAGCAAATATTTTTTCACCCAATCCTGATGATACTTGGTGGTGATGATCGGTACACAAATCTCACTTGGCTCACCAAATTTTGTGCTTCTAGGTTGAAGCGTTTGTCTACAGTAGCAGTTTTTATATTTAGGTTTCACTCTGTTCTCTCCTAAATAGATAGATGAATTTGGAACTCTAAATCCAATATGGTTTGTAGTAGCTCTTTGAAACTTGACAAAATAGAGGAGCTCTCAGTTTTGTCTCTATGATTTGTTTCCGCTTCAAGTAGCCCTAAGCAGAGACTGTGGAAAAGTACTTTCATTGAGAGGGGTTGCCAAGCTTCCAAAAAAATTACGAGTTTTCGGAATACCAGCAAATATTTTTTCACCCAATCTTGATGATATGTGGTGGTAATGACAAGTCCACAAATCCCACTTGGCTCACCAAATTTTGTTCTTCTAGGTTGAAGCGTTCATTTACAGTAGCAGTTTTTATTTTTAGGTTTCACTCTGTTCTCTCCTATATATATAGATGAATTTGGAACTCTAAATTTAACATGGTTTGTAGTAGCTCTTTGAAACTTGACAAAATAAAGGGGTTCTCAGTTTTGTCTCTATGGTTTGTTTCCTCTTCAAGTAGGCCTAAGCAGAGACTGTGGAAAAGCACTTTCATTGAGAGGGGTTGCCAAGCTTCTAAGAAATAACGAGTTTCCGAAGTACCAGCAAATATTTTTTCACCCAATCTTGATGATACGTGGTGGTGAAGATCGGTACACAAATTAGACTTGGCTCACCAAATTTTGTTCTTCTAGGTTGAATCGTTCGTTTCCAGTAGCAGTTTTTATATTTAGGTGTCACTATGGTCTCTCCTATATAGATAGATGAATTTGGAACTCTAAATCCAACCTGGATTGTAGTAGATCTTTGAAACTTGACAAAATAAAGGAGTTCTCAGTTTTGTCTCTATGGTTTGTTTCCTCTTAAAGTAGCCCTAGGCACAGACTGTGGAAAAGCACTTTCATTGAGAGGGGTTGCCAACCGTTTAAGAAATAACTAGTTTCCGAAATACCAGCAAATATTTTTTAACCCAATCTTGATGATAATTAGTGGTAATGATCCATACACAAATCCCGCTTGGCTCACCAAATCTTCTTCTTCTAGGTTGAAGCGTTCGTTTAGAGTGGCAGTTTTTATTTTTAGGGTTTACTCTGTCCTCTCCTATAAAGATAGATGAATTTGGAACTCTAAATCCAACATGTTTTTTAGTTGCTCTTTGAAATGACAAAATAAAGGAGTTCTCAGTTTAGTCTCTATGGTTTGTTTCCTCTTCAAGTAGCCTTGGCACAGACTGTGGAAAAGCAATTTCATTGAGAGGGGTTGCCAACCTTCTAAGAAATAACGAGTTTCCGAAAAATCAGGAAATATTTATTCACCCAATCTTCATGATACATTGTGATAATGATCAGTACACAAATCTCACTTCGTCTACCAAATTTTGTTCTTCTAGGTTGAAGCGTTCGTCTACAGGGGCAGTTTTTATATTTAGGTTTCACTCTGTTCTCTCCTATATAGATAGATGAATTTGGAACTCTAAATCCAACATGGTTAGTAGTAGCTCTTTGAAACTTGACAAAATAAAGGAGATCTCAGTTTTGTCTCTATGGTTAGTTTCCTCTTAAAGTACCCCTAGGCACAGACTGTGGAAAAGCACTTTCATTGAAAGGGGTTGCCAAGCTTCCATGAAAGTACGAGTTTCCGAAATACCAGCAAATATTTTTTCACCCAATGTTGATCATACGTGGTGGTAATGATCAGTACACAAATCCCACTTGGCTCACCAAAGTTTGTTCTTCTACGTTGATGCGTTCGTCTACAGTAGCAGTTTTTTTATTTAGGTTACACTCTGTTCTCTCCTATATAGATAGATGAATTTGGAACTCTAAATCCAATATGGTTTGTAGTAGCTCTTTGAAACTTGACAAAATAAAGGAGTTCTCAGTTTAGTCTCTATGGTTTGTTTCCTCTTCAAGTAGCCTTGGCACAGACTGTGGTAAAGCAATTTCATTGAGAGGGGTTGCCAACCTTCTAAGAAATAACGAGTTTCCGAAAAATCAGGAAATATTTATTCACCCAATCTTCATGATACAATGTGATAATGATCAGTACACAAATCTCACTTCGTCTACCAAATTTTGTTCTTCTAGGTTGAAGCGTTCGTCTACAAGGGCAGTTTTTATATTTAGGTTTCACTCTGTTCTCTCCTATATAGATAGATGAATTTGGAACTCTAAATCCAACATGGTTTGTAGTAGCTCTTTGAAACTTGACAAAATAAAGGAGATCTCAGTTTTGTCTCTATGGTTAGTTTCCTCTTAAAGTACCCCTAGGCACAGACTGTGGAAAAGCACTTTCATTGAAAGGGGTTGCCAAGATTCCATGAAAGTACGAGTTTCCGAAATACCAGCAAATATTTTTTCACCCAATGTTGATCATACGTGGTGGTAATGATCAGTACACAAATCCCACTTGGCTCACCAAATTTTGTTCTTCTAGGTTGAAGTGTTCGTCTACAGTAGCAGTTTTTATATTTAGGTTTCTCTCTGTTCTCTCCTATAGATAGATGAATTTGGAACTCTAAATCCATCATGGTTTGTAGTAGCTCTTTGAAACTTGACAAAATAAAGAATTCTCAGTTTTGTCTCTATGGTTTGTTTCCTCTTCAAGTAGCCCTAGGCACAGACTGTGGAAGAGCACTTTCATTGAGAGGGGTTGCCAAGCTTCTTAGAAATAACGAGTTTCCGAATTACCAGCAAATATTTTTTCACCCAATCTTGATGATACTTCGTGCTGACGATCGGTACACAAATCCCACTTGGCTCAACAAATTTTGTTATTCTAGTTTGAAGCTTTCGTCTACAGTAGCAGTTTTTATTTTTAGGTTTCACTCTGTTCTCTCGTATATAGAGAGACGAATTTGGAACACTAAATCCAACATGGTTTGTAGTAGCTCTTTGAAATAAGACAAATATAGTAGTTCTCAGTTTTGTCTCATTGATTTGTTTCCTATTCAACTAGCCCTAGGCACAGACTGTGGAAAAGCACTTTCATTGAGAGGGGTTTCCAAGCTTCTAAGAAATAACGATTTTCTGAAATACCAGCAAATATTTTCTCACCCAATCCTGATGATACGTGGCGGTAATTAAAAGTCCAAAAATCCCAATTGGATCACCAAATTTTGTTCTTCTAGGTTGAAGCGGGCTTCTACAGTAGCAGTTTTTATATTTAGGTTTCTCTCTGTTCTCTCCTATAGATAAATGAATTTGGAACTCTAAATCCAACATGGTTGTAGTAGCTCTTTGAAACTTGACAATGTAAAGGAGTTCTCAGTTTTGTCTCTATGATTTGTTTCCGCTTCAAGTAGCCCTAAGCAGAGACTGTGGAAAAGCACTTTTATAGAGAGGGGTTGCCAAGCTTCCAAGAAATTACGTGTTTCCGAAATACCAGCAAATATTTTTTCACCAAATCTTGATGAAACTTGGTGATAATGATCAGTACACAAATCCCAAGTGGCTCACCAAATTTTGTTCTTCTAGGTTGAAGCGTTCGTTTACAGTACCAGTTTTTATATTTAGGTTTCACTCTGTTCTCTCCTACGTGATAGATGAATTTGGAACACTAAATCCAACCTGGTTTGTTGTAGCTCTTTGAAACTTGACAAAATAAAGGAGTTCTCAGTTTTGTATCTATGGTTTGTTTCCTCTTCATGGAGCCCTAGGCACAGACTGTGGAAAAGCACTTTCATTGAGAGGGGTTGCCAAGCTTCTAAGAAATAACGAGTTTCCGAAATACTAGCAAATATTTTTTCACCCAATCTTTATGATACTTGGAGGTAAGGACAAGTACACAAATCCCACTTGGCTCAAGAAACTTTGTTCTTCTAGGTTGAAGCATTCGTCTACAGTAGCAGTTTTTATTTTTACGTTTTACTTCGTTCTCTCCTATAAAGATAGATGAATTTGGAACTCTAAATTCAACATGGTTTGTAGTAGCTCTTTGAAACTTGACAAAATAAAGGAGTTCTCAGTTTTGTCTCTATGGTTTGTTTCCTCTTCAAGTAGCAATAGGCACAGACGGTGGAAAAGCACTTTCACTGAGAGGTGTTGCCAACCTTCTAAGAAATAACGAGTTTCCGAAATACAAGCAAATATTTTTTCACGCAATCTTGATGACACTTGGTGGTAATGATCTATACAAAAATCCCACTTGGCTCACCAAATTTTGTTTTTCTAGGTTTAAGAATTATCTACAGTAGCAGTTTTTATATTTAGGTTTCACTCTGACTCTCTTATATAGATAGATGAATTTGGAACTCTAAATCCAATATGGTTTGTAGTAGCTCTTTGAAACTTGACAAAGTAAAGGAGTTCTCAGTTTTGTCTCTATGATTTGTTTCCGCTTCATGTAGCCCTAAGCAGAGACTGTGGAAAAGCACTTTCATTGAAAAGGGTTGCCGAGCTTCCAAGAAATTACGATTTTCCGAAATACCAGCAAATATTTTTTCAGCCAATGTTTATGATACGTGGTGGTAATGATCGGTACAAAAATCCCACTTGGCTCACCATATTTTGTTCTTCTAGTTTGAAGCGTTCGTCTACAGTAGCAGTTTTTATGTTTAGGTTTCACTATATTCTCTGCTATAAAGATAGATGAATTTGGAACTCTAAATCCAACATGGTTTGTAGTAGCTCTGTGAAACTTGAGAAAGTAAAGGAGTTCTCAGTTTTGTCTCTATGATTTGTTTCCGCTTCAAGTAGCCCTAAGCAGAGACTATGGAAAATCACTTTCATTGAGAGGGGTTGCCAAGCTTCTTAGAAATAACGAGTTTCCGAATTACCAGCAAATATTTTTTCACCCAATCTTGATGATACTTCGTGGTGAAGATCGGTACACAAATCCCACTTGGCTCACCAAATTTTGTTGTTCTAGTTTGAAGCGTTCGTCTACAGTAGCAGTTTTATTTTTAGGTTTCACTCTGTTCTCTCCTATATAGATACATGAATTTGGATATCTAAATCCAATATGGTTTCTTAGTAGCTGTTTGAAACTTGACAAAATAAAGAGTTCTCAGTTTTGTCTCTATGATTTTTTTTCGCTTCATTTAGCCCTAAGCAGAGACTGTGGAAAAGCACTTTCATTGAGAGGGTTTGCCAAGCTTCCAAGAAATTATGACTTTCCGAAATACCAGCAAATATTTTTCACCCAATCTTGATGATACGTGGTGGTAATGACAAGTCCACAAATCCCACTTGGCTCACCAAATTTTGTTCTTCTAGGTTGAAGCGTTCGTTTACAGTAGCAGTTTTTATTTTTAGGTTTCACTCTGTTCTCTCCTATATAGATAGATGAATTTGGAACTCTAAATCCAACATGGTTTGTAGTAGCTCTTTGAAACTTGACAAAATAAAGGGATTCTCAGTTTTGTCTCTATGGTTTGTTTCCTCTTCAAGTAAACCTAAGCAGAGACTGTGGAAAAGCATTTTCATTGAGAGGGGTTGCCAAGCTTCTAAGAAATAACGAGTTTCCGAATTACCAGCAAATATTTTTTCACCCAATCTTGATGATACGTGGTGGTGAAGATCGGTACACAAATTCCACTTGGCTCACCAAATTTTGTTCTTCTAGGTTGAAGCGTTCGTCTACAGTAGCAGTTTTTATATTTAGGTTTCCCTCTGTTCTCTCCTATATAGATAGATGAATTTGGAACTCTAAATCCAATATGTTTTGTAGTAGCTCTTTGAAACTTGACAAAATGAAGGAGTTCTCAGTTTTGTCTCTATGGTTTGTTTCCGCTTCAATTAGCCCTAAGCAGAGACTGTGGAAAAGAACTTTCATTGAGAGGGGTTGCCAAGCTTCCAAGAAATTACGAGTTTCCGAAGTACCAGCAAATATTTTTTCACCCTATCTTGATGATACGTGGTGGTAATGACAAGTCCACAAATCCCACTTGTCTCACCAAATTTAGTTCTTGTAGGTTGAAGCGTTCGTCTACAGTAGCAGTTTTTATTTTTAGGTTTCACTCTGTTCTCTCCTATATAGATAGATGAATTTGGAACTCTAAATCCAACATGGTTTGCAGTAGCTGTTTGAAACTTGACAAAATAAAGGAGTTCTCAGATTTGTCTCTATGGTTTGTTTCCTCTTCCAGTAGCCATAGGCACAGACTGTGGAAAAGCACTTTCATTGAGAGGTGTTGCCAAGCTTCTAAGAAATAACGAGTTTCCGAAATACCAAAAAATATTTTTTCACCCAATCTTGATGATACTTGGTGGTAATGATCAGTAAACAAATCGCACTTGGCTCACCAGATTTTGTTCTTGTAGGTTGAAGCGTTCGTCTACAGTAGCAGTTTTTATTTTTAGGTTTCACTCTGTTCTCTCCTATATAGATAGATGAATTTGGAACTCTAAATCCAACATGGTTTGTAGTAGCTCTTTGAAACTTGACAATATAAAGGAGTTCTCAGTTTTGTCTCTATGATTTGTTTCCTCTTCAAGTAGCCCTAGGCAGAGACGGGGGAAAAGCCCTTTTATTGAAAGGGGTTGCCAAGCTTCTAAGAAATAACGAGTGTCCGAAATACCAGCAAATATTTTTTCTCCCAATCTTGATGATACTTGGTGGTAATGATCAGTACACAAATCCCACTTGGCTCACCTTATTTTGTTATTCTAGGTTGAAGCGTTCGTTTACAGTAGCAATTTTTATTTTTAGGTTTCACTCTGTTCTCTCCTATATAGATAGATGAATTTGGAACTCTGAATCCAACATGGTTTGAAGTAGCTGTTTGAAACTTGACAAAATAAAGGAGTTCTCAGTTTTGTCTCTATGGTTTGTTTCCTCTTCAGTAGCCATAGGCACAGACTGTGGAAAAGCACTTTCATTGAGAGGTGTTGCCAAGCTTCTTAGAAATAACGAGTTTCCGAAATACCAGCAAATATTTTTCACCCAATCTTGATGATACTTGGTGGTAATGAAGTAAACAAATCGCACTTGGCTCACCAGATTTTGTTCTTGTAGGTTGGAGCGTTCGTCTACAGTAGCAGTTTTTATTTTTAGGTTTCACTCTGTTCTCTCCTATTTAGATAGATGAATTTGGAACTCTAAATCCAACAGGGTTTCCTGTAGCTCTTTGAAACTTGAGAAAATAAAGGAGTTCTCAGTTTTGTCTCTATGGTTTGCTTCCTCTTCAAGTAGCCCTAAGCAGAGACTGTGAAAAGCACTTTCTTTTAAAGGGGTTGCCAAGCTTCCAAGAAATTACGCGTTTCCGAAATACCAGCAAATATTTTTTCACCAAATCTTGATGATACTTCATGGTAAAGATCGGTACACAAATCACTCTTGACTCACCAAATGTTTTTTTTCTAGGTAGAAGCGTTCGTTTACAGTAGCAGTTTATATATTTAGGTTTCCCTCTGTTCTCTCCTATATAGATAGATGAATTTGGAACTCTAAATCCAACATGGTGTGTAGTAGCTCTTTGAAACTTGACAAAATAAATGAGTTCTCAGTTTTGTCTCTATGATTTGTTTCCTCTTCAAATAGCCCTTGGCACAGACGGGGGAAATCCCCTTTTATTGAGAGGGGTTGCCAAGCTTCTAAGAAATAACGAGTTTCCGAAATACCAGCAAATATTTTTTCACCCAATCTTGATGATACTTGGTGGTAATGATCAGTACACAATTCCTACTTGGCTCACCTTATTTTGTTCTTCTAGGTTGAAGCGTTCATTTACAGTAGCAGTTTTTATTTTTAGGTTTCACTCTGTTCTCTCCTACATAGATAGATGAATTTGGAACTCTAAATCCATCATGGTTTGTAGTAGCTCTTTGAAACTTGACAAAATAAAGCGGTTCTCAGTTTTGTCTCTATGGTTTGTTTCATCTTCAAGTAGCCCTAAGCAGAGACTGTGAAAAAGCACTTTCATTGAAGGGGGTTGCAAAGCTTCAAAGAAATTACGAGTTTCCGAAATACGAGCAAATATTTTTTCACCCAATCTTGATGATGCGCAGTGGTAATGACAAGTTCATGAATGCCACTTGGCTCACCAAATTTTGTTCTTCTACGTTTAAGCGTTCGTCTACAGTAGCAGTTTTTATATTTAGGTTTCACTCCGTTCTATCCTATATAGATACATGAATTTGGAACTCTAAATCCAACATGGTTTGCAGTAGCTCTATGAAACTTGACAAAATAAAGTAGTTGTCAGTTTTGTCTCTATGTTTTGTTTTCTCTTCATGTAGAGCCCTAGACACAGACTTTGGAAAAGCACTTTCATTCTGAGGGGTTGCCAAGCTTCTAAGAAATAACGTGGTTCCGAAATACCAGCAAATATTTTTACACCCAATCTTGATGATACTTGGTGGTAATGATCAGTACAAAAATCCCACTTGGCTCACCAAATTTTGTTCTTCTAGGTTGAAGTGTTCGTCTACAGTAGCAGTTTTTATATTTAGGTGTCACTCTGTTCTCTCCTATAGATAGATGAATTTGGAACTCTAAATCCAACATGGTTTGTAGTAGCTCTTTGAAACTTGACAAAATAAAGGATTTCTAAATTTTGTCTCTAAGGTTTGTTTTCTCTTCAAGTAGCCCTAGGCACTGACTGTGGAAAAGCACTTTCATTGAGAGGGGTTGCCAAGCTTCTAAGAAATAACGAGTTTCCGAAACACCAGCAAATATTTTTTAACCCAATCTTGATGATACTTGGTGGTGATGATCGGTAATAAATCTCACTTGGCTCACCAAATTTTGTGCTTCTAGGTTGAAGCGTTCGTCTACAGTAGCAGTTTTTATATTTAGGTTTCACTCTGTTCTCTCCTAAATAGATAGATGAATTTGGAACTCTAAATCCAATATGGTTTGTAGTAGCTCTTTGAAACTTGACGAAATAAAGGAGTTCTCAGTTTTGTTTCTATGATTTGTTTCCGCTTCAAGTAGCCCTAAACAGAGACTGTGGAAAAGCACTTTCATTAAGAGGGGTTGCCAAGCTTCCAAAAAATTACGAGTTTCCGAAATACCAGCAAATATTTTTTCACCCAATCTTGATGATATGTGGTGGTAATGACAAGTCCACAAATCCCACCTGGCTCACCAAATTTTGTTCTTCTAGGTTGAAGCGTTCATTTACAGTAGCAGTTTTTATTTTTAGGTTTCACTCTGTTCTCTCCTATATAGATAGATGAATTTGGAACTCTAAATCCAACATGGTTTGTAGTAGCTCTTTGAAACTTTACAAAATAAAGGAGTTCTCACTTTTGTCTCCATGATTTGTTTCCGCTTCAAGTAGCCCTAAGCAGTGACTGTGGAAAAGCACTTTCATTGAGAGGGGTTGCCAAGCTTCCAAGAAATTAAGAGTTTCCGAAATACCAGCAAATATTTTTTCGCCCAATCGTGATGATACTTGGTGGGAATGATCAGTACACAAATCCCATTTGGCTCACCAAATTTTGTTCTTCTAGGTTGAAGCGTTCGGCTACAGTAGCAGTTTATATGTTTAGGTTTCACTCTGTTCTCTCCTATATAGATAGATGAATTTGGAACTCTAAATACAACATGGTTTTTAGTGGCTCTTTGAAACTTGAAAATATACAGGAGTTCTCAGTTTTGTCTCTATGGTTTGTTTCCTCTTAAAGTAGCCCCAGGCACAAACGGTGGAAAAGCACTTTCATTGAGAGGGGTTGCCAAGCTTCCAAGAAATTACGAGTTTCCGAAGTACCAGCAAATATTTTTTCACCCAATCTTGATGATACTTGGTGGTAATGATCGGTACACAAATCCCACTTGACTCACCAAATTTTGTTCTTCTAGGTTGATGCATTCGTTTTCAGTAGCAGTTTTTATTTTTAGGTTTCACTCTGTTCTCTCCTATATAGATAGATGAATTTGGAACTCTAAATCCAACATGGTTTGTAGTAGCTCTTTGAAACTTGACAATATAAAGGAGTTCTCAGTTTTGTCTCTATGATTTGTTTCCTCTTCAAGTAGCCCTAGGCAGAGACGGGGGAAAAGCCCTTTTATTGAAAGGGGTTGCCAAGCTTCTAAGAAATAACGAGTTTCCGAAATACCAGCAAATATTTTTTCACCCAATCTTGATGATACTTGGTGGTAATGATCAGTACACAAATCACACTTGGCTCAACTTATTTTGTTATTCTAGGTTGAAGCGTTCGTTTACAGTAGCAATTTTTATTTTTAGGTTTCACTCTGTTCTCTCCTATATAGATAGATGAATTTGGAACTCTGAATCCAACATGGTTTGCAGTAGCTGTTTGAAACTTGACAAATTAAAGGAGTTCTCAGTTTCTCTCTATGGTTTGTTTCCTCTTCCAGTAGCCATAGGCACAGACTGTGGAAAAGCACTTTCATTGAGAGGTGTTGCCAAGCTTCTTAGAAATAACGATTTTCCGAAATACCAGCAAATATTTTTTCACCCAATCTTGATGATACTTGGTGGTAATGATCAGTAAACAAATCGCACTTGGATCACCAGATTTTGTTCTTGTAGGTTGAAGCGTTCGTCTACAGTAGCAGTTTTTACTTTTAGGTTTCACTCTGTTCTCTCCTATATAGATAGATGAATTTGGAACTCAAAATCCAACAGGGTTTGCAGTAGCTCTTTGAAACTTGAGAAAATAAAGGAGTTCTCAGTTTTGTCTCTATAGTTTGCTTCCTCTTCAAGTAGCCCTAAGCAGAGACTGTGAAAAAGCACTTTCATTTAAAGGGGTTGCCAAGCTTCCAAGAAATTAGGCGTTTCCGAAATACCAGCAAATATTTTTTCACCAAATCTTGATGATACTTCATGGTAAAGATCGGTACACAAATCCCTCTTGACTCACCAAATGTTTTTTTTCTAGGTAGAAGCGTTCGTTTACAGTAGCAGTTTATATATTTAGGTTTCCCTCTGTTCTCTCCTATATAGATAGATGAATTTGGAACTCTAAATCCAACATGGTGTGTAGTAGCTCTTTGAAACTTGACAAAATAAAGGAGTTCTCAGTTTTGTCTCTATGATTTGTTTCCTCTTCAAATAGCCCTAGGCACAGACGGGGGAAATCCCCTTTTATTGAGAGGGGTTGCCAAGCTTCTAAGAAATAACGAGTTTCCGAAATACCAGCAAATATTTTTTCACCCAATCTTGATGATACTTGGTGGTAATGATCAGTACACAATTCCCACTTGGCTCACCTTATTTTGTTCTTCTAGGTTGAAGCGTTCATTTACAGTAGCAGTTTTTATTTTTAGGTTTCACTCTGTTCTCTCCTATATAGATAGATGAATTTGGAACTCTAAATCCAACATGGTTTGCAGTAGCTCTTTGAAACTTGACAAAATAAAGGAGTTCTCAGTTTTGTCTCTATGGTTTGTTTCATCTTCAAGTAGCCCTAAGCAGAGACTGTGAAAAAGCACTTTCATTGAAGGGGGTTGCAAAGCTTCAAAGAAATTACGAGTTTCCGAAATACGAGCAAATATTTTTTCACCCAATCTTGATGATACGCGGTGGTAATGACAAGTTCATGAATGCCACTTGGCTCACCAAATTTTGTTCTTCTAGGTTTAAGCGTTCGTCTACAGTAGCAGTTTTTATATTTAGGTTTCACTCCGTTCTATCCTATATAGATACATAAATTTGGAACTCTAAATCCAACATGGTTTGTAGTAGCTCTTTGAAACTTGAAAAAATAAAGGAGTTCTCAGTTTTGTCTCAATGATTTGTTTCCGCTTCAAGTAGCCCTAAGCTGAGACTGTGGAAAAGCACTTTCATTGAGAGGATTGCCAAGATTCTAAGAAATAACGAGTTTCCGAAATACCAGCAAATATATTTTCAACCAATCTTGATGATACTTGGTGGTAATGATGACTACACAAATCCCACTTGGCTCTCCAAATTTTGTTCTTCTAGGTTGAAGCGTTCATTTACAGTAGCAGATTTTATTTTTAGGTTTCACTCTGTTCTCCCCTATATAGATAGATGAATTTCTAACTCTAAATCTATCATGGTTTGTAGTAGCTCTTTGAAACTTGACAAAATAAAGGAGTTCTCAGTTTTGTCTCTATGGTTTTTTTTCTCTCAAGCAGTCCTAGGCACAGACAGTGGTAAAGCACTTTCATTGAGAGGGGTTGCCAAGCTTCTAAGAAATAAGGATTTTCCGAAATACCAGCAAATATTTTTCACCCAATCTTGATGATACGTGGTGGTAATGAGAAGTACAGACATCCCACTTGGCTCACCAAATTTTGTTCTTCTTGGTTGAAACGTTCGTCTACAGTAGCAGTTTTTATATTCAGGTTTCACTCTGTTCTCTTCTATATAGATAGATGAATTTGGAACACTAAATCCAACATGGTTTGTAGTAGCTCTTTGAAACTTGATAAAATAAAGGAGTTCTCAGTTTTGTCTTTATGATTTGTTTCCGCTTCAAGTAGCCCTAAGCAGAGACTGTGGAAAAGCACTTTCATTGAGAGGGGTTGCCAAGCTTCCAAAAAATTATGAGTTTCAGAAATAGCAGCAAATATTTTTTCATCCAAACTTTATGATACGTGGTGGTAATGACAAGTCCACAAATCCCACTTGGCTCACCAAATTTTGTTCTTCTACGTGGAAGCGTTCGTTTACAGTAGCAGATTTTATTTTTAGGTTTCACTCTGTTCTCTCCTATATAGATAGATGAGTTTGGAACTGTAAATCCAACATGGTTTGTAGTAGCTCTTTGAAACTGGACAAAATAAAGGAGTTCTCACTTTTGTCTCTATGGTTTCTTTACTCTTCAAGTAGCCCTAGGCACAGACTGTGGAAAAGCACTTTCATTGAGAGGGGTTGCCAAGGTTCTAAGAAATAACGAGTTTCCAAATACCAGCAAATATTTTTTTAACCAATCTTCATGATACTTGGTGGTGATGATCGGTAAACAAATCCCACGTGACTCAGCTAATTTTGTTTTCTAGGTGGAAGCGTTCGTTTACAGTAGGAGTTTATATTTTTAGGTTTCCCTCTGTTCTATTCCTGTATATATTTTTTCACCCAATCGTGATGATACTTGGTGGTAATGATCAGTACACAAATCCCACTTGGCTCACCAAATATTGTTCTTCTAGGTTGAAGCGTTCGTCTACAGTAGCAGTTTTTATATTTAGGTTTCACTCTATTCTCTGCTATATAGATAGATGAATTTGGAACTCTAAATCCAACATGGTTTGTAGTAGCTCTTTTAAACTTGACAAAATAAAGGAATTCACAGTTTTGTCTCTATGTTTTCTTTCCTCTTCAAGTAGCCCTAGGCACTGACTGTGGAAATGCACTTTCATGAGAGGGTTTGCCAAGCTTCTAAGAAATAACGAGTTTCCGAAATACCAGGAAATATTTTTTCACCCAATCTTGATGATACTTGGTGTTGAAGATCGGTACACAAATCCCACTTGGCTCACCAAATTTTGTTCTTCTAGGTTGAAATGTTCGTCTACAGTAGCAGTTTTTATATTTAGGTATATTTAGGTATCACTCTGTTCTCTGCTATATAGACAGATGACTTTGGAACTCTTAATCCAACATGGTTTGTAGTAGATCTTTGAAACTTGACAAAATAAAGGAGTGCTCAGTTTTGTCTCTATGATTTGTTTCCGCTTCAAGTAGACCTAGGCACAGACTGTGGAAAAGCACTTTCATTGAGAGGGGTTGCCAAGCTTCTAAGAAATAACGAGTTTCCGAAATACCCACAAATATTTTTTCACCGAATCTTGATGATTCTTGGTGGTAATGATCAGTATACAAATCCCACTTGGCTCACCAAATTTTGTTCTTCTAGGTTGAAGCGTTCGTCTACTGTAGCAGTTTTTATATTTAGGTTTCCCTCGGTTCTCTCCTATATAGATAGATGAATTTGGAACTCAAAATCCAACATGGTTTGCAGTAGCTCTTTGAAACTTGACAAAATAACGTAGTTCTCAGTTTTGTCTCTATGTTTTGTTTCCTCTTCAAGTAGTCCTAGCACAGACTGTGGAAAAGCATTGTCATTGAGAGGGTTGCCAATGTTCTAAGAAATAACGAGTTTCCGAAATACCAGCAAATATTTTTTCACCGAATCTTGATGATACTTGGTTTTAATGATCAGTACACAAATCCCACTTGGCTCACCAAATTTTGTTCTTCTAGGTTGTAGCGTTCGATTACAGTAGCAGTTTTTATTTTTAGGTTTCACTCTGTTCTCTCAAATATAGATAGATGAATTTGGAACTCTAAATCCAACATGGTTTGTAGTAGCTCGTTGAAACTTGAGAAAATAAAGGAGTTCTCAGTTTTGTCTCAATGGTTTGTTTCCTCTCAAGTACCCCTAGGAACAGACTGTGGAAAAGCCCTTTCATTGAGTGGGGTTGCCAAGCTTCTAAGAAATAACGAGTTTCCGAAATACCAGCAAATATTTTTCCTATCATGACCACCATCACTTGGTGGTAATGATCAGTACAAAAATCCACTTGGCTCACAAATTTTGTTCTTCTAGGTTGAAGCGTTAATCTACAGTAGCAGTTTTTATATTTAGGTTTCACTCTGTTCGCTCCTATATAGATAGATGAATTTTGAACTCTAAATCCAATATGGTTTGTAGTAGCTCTTTGAAACTTGACAAAGTGAAGGAGTTCTCAGTTTTTTCTCTATGATTTGTTTCCGCTTCATGTAGCCCTAAGCAGAGATTGTGGAAAAGCACTTTCATTGAAACGGTTGCCAAGCTTCCAAGAAATTATGAGTTACCGAAATACCAGCAAATATTTTTAAACCAATCTTAATGATACGTGGTGGTAATGACAAGTCCACAAATCCCACTTTGCTCACCAAGTTTTGTTCTTCTATGTTGAAGCGTTCGTTTACAGTAGCAGTTTTTATTTTTAGGTTTCACACTGTTCTCTCCTATATAGATAGATGAATTTGGAACTCTAAATCCAACATGGTTTGTAGTAGCTCTTTGAAACTTGACAAAATAAAGGAGTTCTCAGTTTTGTCTCTATGGATTCTTTCCTGTTCAAGTAGCCTTAGGCACTGACTGTGGAAATGCACTTTCATGAGACGGGTTGCCAAGCTTCTAAGAAAAAACGAGTTTCCGAAATACCAGGAAATATTTTTTCACCCAATCTTGATGATATTTGGTGTTGAAGATCAGTCCACAAATCCCACTTGGCTCACCAAATTTTGTTCTTCTAGGTTGAAGCGTTCGTCTACAGTAGCAGTTTTTATATTTAGGTATCACTCTCTTCTCTCCTATATAGAGAGATGAATTTGGAACTCTAAATCCAATATTGTTTGTAGTAGCTCTTTGAAACTTGACAAAATAAAGGAGTGCTCAGTTTTGTCTCTATGATTTGTTTCCGCTTCAAGTAGCCCTAAGCAGAGACTGTGGAAAAGCACATTCCTTGAGAGGGGTTACCAAGCTTCCAAGAAATTACGAGTTTCCGAAATACCAGCAAATATTTTTTAACCGAATCTGGATGATACTTGGTGGTAATGATCAGTACACAAATCCCACTTGGCTCACCAAATTTTGTTCTTCTAGGTTGAAGCGTTTGTCTACCTTAGCAGTTTTTATAATTAGGTTTCTCTCTGTTCTCACCTATATAGATAGATGAATTTTGAACTCAAAATCCAACATGGTTTGTAGTAGCTATTTGAAAGTTGACAAACTCTTCAAGTAGCCTAGGCACAGACTGTGGAAAAGCACTTTCATTGAAAGGGGTTGCCAAGCTTCCATGAAACTACGAGTTTCCGAAATACCAGCAAATATTTTTCACCCAATGTTGATCATACGTGGTGGTAATGATCAGTACACAAATCCCACTTGGCTCACCAAATTTTGTTCTTCTAGGTTAAAGCGTTCGAATACAGTAGCAGTTTTTATGTTTAGGTTTCCCTCTGTTCTCTCTTATATAGATAGATGAATTTGGAACTCTAAATCCAACATAGTTTGTAGTACCTCTTTGAAACTTGACAATACAAGGAAGTTCTCAGTTTTGTCTCTATGGTTTGTTTCCTCTTAAAGAAGTCCTAAGCAGAGACTGTGGAAAAGCTCTTTCATTGAAAGGCATTGCAAAGCTTCCAAGAAATAACGAGTTTCCGAATACCAGCAAATATTTTTTCACCCAAACTTGATGACACTTGGTGGTAATGATCAGTACACAAATCCACTTGGCTCAACCAAATTTTGTTCTTCTAGGTTGAAGCGTTCGTCTACAGTAGCAGTTTTTATATTTAGGTTTCACTCTGTTCTCTGCTATATAGATAGATGAATTTGGAACTCTAAATCCAACATGGTTTGTAGCAGCTCTTTGAAACTTGACAAAATTAAGGAGTTCTCAGTTTTGTCTCTATGGTTTGTTTCCTCTTCAAGTAGCCCTGGCACAGACTGTGGAAAAGCACTTTCATTGAGAGGGGTTGCCAAGCTTCTAAGAATAACGAGTTTCTGAAATACCAGCAAATATTTTTTCACCCAATCTTGATGATACTTGGTGGTAAGGACAAGTACACAAATCCCACTTAGCTCACCAAATTTTGTTCTTCTAGGTTGTAGCATTCGTCTACAGTAGCAGTTTTTATTTTTAGGTTTCACTCTGCTCTCTCCTATATAGATAGATGAATTTGGAACTCTAAATAAAACATGGTTTGTAGTAGCTCTTTGAAAACTTGACAAAAAAAGGAGTTCTCAGTTTTGTCTCTATGATTTGTTTCCGCTTCAAGTAGCCCTAAGCACTGACTGTGGAAAAGCACTTTCATTGAGAGGGTTTGCCAAGCTTCCAAGAAATTACGAGTTTCCGAAGTACCAGCAAAAATTTTTTCAACCAATCTTGATGATACTTGGTGGTAATGATCAGTACACATATCCCACTTGGCTCACCAAATTTTGTTTTTCTAGGATGAAGCGTTCATCTGCATTAGCAGTTTTTATGTTTAGGTTTCACTCTGTTCTTTGCTATATAGATAGATGAATTTGGAACTCTAAATCCAACATGGTTTTTAGTGGCTCTTTGAAACTTGACAAAATACAGGATTTCTCAGTTTTGTCTCTACGGTTTGTTTCCTCTTCAAGTAGACCTAGCACAGATGGTGGAAAAGCACTTTCATTGAGAGGGGTTGCCAAGCTTCCAGGAAATTACGAGTTTCCGAAATACCAGAAAATATTTTTTCACCCAATCTTGATGATACTTGGTGGTAATGATCGGTACACAAATCCCACTTTGCTCGCCAAATTTTGTTCTTCTAGGTTGATGCGTTCGTTTTCAGTAGCAGTTTTTATTTTAGGTTTCACTCTGTTCTCTCCTATATAGATAGATGAATTTGGAACTCTAAATCCAACATGGTTTGTAGTAGCTCTTTGAAACTTGACAAAATAAAGGGGTTCTCAGTTTTGTCCGTATGGATGTTTCCTCTTCAAGTAGCCCTAGGCACTGACTGTGGAAAGCACTTTCATTGAGAGGGGTTGCCAACCTTCTAAGAAATAACGAGTTTCCGAAACACCAGCAAATATTTTTTCACCCAATCCTGATGATACTTGGTGGTGATGATCGGTACACAAATCTCACTTGGCTCACCAAATTTTGTGCTTCTAGGTTGAAGCGTTCGTCTACAGTAGCAGTTTTTATATTTAGGTTTCACTCTGTTCTCTCCTAAATAGATAGATGAATTTGGAACTCTAAATCCAATATGGTTTGTAGTAGCTCTTGAAACTTGACAAAATAGAGGAGCTCTCAGTTTTGTCTCTATGATTTGTTTCTGCTTCAAGTAGCCCTAAGCAGAGACTGTGGAAAGTACTTTCATTGAGAGGGGTTGCCAAGCTTCCAAAAAAATTACGAGTTTTCGAAATACCAGCAAATATTTTTTCACCCAATCTTGATGATATGTGGTGGTAATGACAAGTCCACAAATCCCACTTGGCTCACCAAATTTTGTTCTTCTAGGTTGAAGCGTTCATTTACAGTAGCAGTTTTATTTTTAGGTTTCACTGTGTTCTCTCCTATATATATAGATGAATTTGGAACTCTAAATTTAACATGGTTTGTAGTAGCTCTTTGAAACTTGACAAAATAAAGGGGTTCTCAGTTTTGTTCTCTATGGTTTGTTTCCTCTTCAAGTAGGCCTAAGCAGAGACTGTGGAAAAGCACTTTCATTGAGAGGGGTTGCCAAGCTTCTAAGAAATAACGAGTTTCCGAATTACCAGCAAATATTTTTTCACCCAATCTTGATGATACGTGGTGGTGAAGATCGGTACACAAATTCACTTGGCTCACCAAATTTTGTTCTTCTAGGTTGAAGCGTTCGTCTACAGTAGCAGTTTTTATATTTAGGTTTCACTGTGTTCTCTCTATATAGATAGATGAATTTGGAACTCTAAATCCAATATGTTTTGCAGTAGCTCTTTGAAACTTGACAAAATGAAGGAGTTCTCAGTTTTGTCTCTATGATTTGTTTCCGCTTCAAGTAGTCCTAAGCAGAGACTGTGGAAAAGCACTTTCATTGAGAGGGGGTTTCCAAGCTTCCAAGAAATTACGAGTTTCTGAAAAACCAGCAAATATTTTTTCACCCTATCTTGATGATACGTGGTGGTAATGACAAGTCCACAAATCCCACTTGTCTCACCAAATTTTGGTTCTTCTAGGTTGAAGCGTTCGTTTACAGTAGCAGTTTTTATTTTTAGGTTTCACTCTGTTCTCTCCTATATAGATAGATGAATTTGGAACTCTAAATCCAACATGGTTTGTAGTAGCTCCTTGAAACTTGACAAAATAAAGGAGTTCTCAGTTTTGTCTCGATGGTTTGTTTCCTCTTCAAGTGCCCCTAGGAACAGACTGTGGAAAAGCACTTTCATTGAGTGGGCTTGCCAATCTTCTAAGAAATAACGAGTTTCTGAAATACCAGCAAATATTTTTTCACGCAATCTTGATGACACTGGTGGTAATATTAAGCACAAAAATCACACTTGGCTCACGAAATTTTGTTCCTCTAGGTTGAAGCGTTCATCTACAGTAGCAGTTTTTATATTTAGGTTACACTCTGTTCTCTCCTATATAGATAGATGAATTTTGGAACTCTAATCCAATATGCTTTGTAGTAGCTCTTTGAAACTTGACAAAATAAAGGAGTTCTCAGTTTTGTCTCTATGATTTGTTTCCGCTTCAAGTAGCCCTAAGCAGAGACTGTAAAAAAGCACTTTCATTGAGAGGGGTTGCCAAGCTTCCAAGAAATTACGAGTTTCCGAAGTACCAGCAAATATTTTTTCACCCAATCGTGATGGTACGTGGTGGTAATGACAAGTCCACAAATCCCACTTGTCTCAGTAATTTTGTTCTTCTAGGTTGAAGCGTTCGGCTACAGTAGCAGTTTATATGTTTAGGTTTCACTCTGTTCTCTCCTATAGAGATAGATGAATTTGGAACTCTAAATCCAACATGGTTTTTAGTGGCTCTTTGAAACTTGACAAAATACAGGAGTTCTCAGTTTTGTCTCTATGGTTTGTTTCCTCTTCAAGTAGCCCCAGGCACAAACGGTGGAAAAGCACTTTCATTGAGAGGGGTTGCCAAGCTTCCAAGAAATTACGAGTTTCCGAAATACCAGCAAATATTTTTTCACCCAATCATTATGATATGTGGAGGTAATGACAAGTCCACAAATCCCACTTGGCTCACCAAATTTTGTTCTTCTAGGGTGAAGCGTTCATTTACAGTAGCAGTTTTTATTTTTAGGTTTCACTCTTTTCTCTACTATATAGATAGATGAATTTGGAACTCTAAATCCAACATGGTTTGTAGTAGCTCTGAAACTTGACAAAATAAAGGAGTTCTCACTTTTGTCTCCATGATTTGTTTCCGCTTCAAGTAGCCCTAAGCAGTGACTGTGGAAAAGCACTTTCATTGAGAGGGGTTGCCAAGCTTTTAAGAAATTACGAGTTTCCGAAATACCAGCAAATATTTTTTCACCCAATCGTGATGATACTTGGTGGTAATGATCAGTACACAAATCCCATTTGGCTCACCAAATTTTTTTCTTCTAGGTTGAAGCGTTCGGCTACAGTAGCAGTTTATATGTTTAGGTTTCACTCTGTTCTCTCCTATATAGATAGATGAATTTGGATCTCTAAATTCAACATGGTTTTTAGTGGCTCTTTGAAACTTGACAAAATACAGGAGTTCTCAGTTTTTTCTCTATGGTTTGTTTCCTCCCCAAGTAGCCCCAGGCACAAACGGTGGAAAAGCACTTTCATTGAGAGGGGTTGCCAAGCTTCCAAGAAATTATGAGTTTCCGAAATACCAGAAAATATTTTTTCACCCATTTTGATGATATGTGGAGGTAATGACAAGTCCACAAATCCCACTTGGCTCACCAAATTTGTTCTTCTAGGTTGAAGCGTTCGTCTACAGTAGCAGTTTTTATATTTAGGTTTCCCTCTGTTCTCTCCTATATAGAAAGATGAATTTGGAACTCTAAATCCAACATGGTTGTAGTAGCTCTTTGAAACTTGACAAAATTAAAGGAGGTCTCAGATTTGTCTCTATGGTTTGTTTCCTCTTCGAGTAGCCGTAGGCACAGACTGTGGGAAAGCAATTTCATTGAGAGGGGTTGCCAAGCTTCTAAGAAATAACGAGTTTCGAATACCAGCAAATATTTTTTCACCCCAAATTTGATGATTCTTGGTGGTAATGATCAGTACACAAATCCCACTTGGCTCACGAAATTTGTTCTTCTAGGTTGAAGCGTTCGTCTACAGTAGCAGTTTTTATATTTAAGTTTCCCTCGGTTCTCTCCTATATAGATAGATGAATTTGGAACTCTAAATCCAACATGGTTTGTAGTAGCTCTTTGAAACTTGACAAAATAAAGGAGTTCTCCGATTTTTCTCTATGGTTTGTTTCCTCTTTCAAGTAGCCCTAGAAACAGACTTTGGAAAAGCACTTTTATTGAGAGGTGTTGCCAAGCTTCTAAGAAATAACGAGTTTCCGAAATATCAGCAAATATTTTTTCACCCAATCTTGATGATACTTGGAGCTAATGATCAGTACACAAATCCCACTTGGCTCACGAAATTTTGTTCTTCTTGGTTGAAGCGTTCGTCTACAGTAGCAGTTTTTATATTTAGGTTTCCCTCTGTTTCTCTCCTATATAGAAAGATGAATTTGGAACTCTAAATCCAACATGGTTTGTAGTAGCTCTTTGAAACTTGACAAAATAAAGGAGTTCTCAGTTTTGTCTCTATGGTTTGTTTCCTCTTCAAGTAGCTCTAGGCACAGACTGTGGAAAGCACTTTCATTGAGATGGGTTGCCAAGCTTCTAAGAAATAACGAGTTTCGAAATACCAGCAAATATTTTTTCACACAATCTTGTTGATACTTGGTGGTAATGATCAGTACACAAATCCCACTTGGCTCACCAAATTTTGTTCTTCTAGGTTGAAGCGTTCGTCTACAGTAGCAGTTTTTACATTTAGGTTTCTCTCTGTTCTCTCCTGTATAGATAGATGAATTTGGAACTCTAAATCCAACATGGTTTGTAGTAGCTCTTTGAAACTTGACAAAATAAAGGAGTTCTCCGATTTTCTCTATGGTTTGTTTCCTCTTCAAGTAGCCCTAGGCACAGACTTTGGAAAATCACATTCATTGAGAGGGGTTGCCAAGCTTCTAAGAAATAACGAGTTTCCGAAATACCAGCAAATATTTATTCACCCAATCTTGATGATACTTGGAGCCTAATGATCAGTACACAAATCCCACTTGGATCACCAAATTTTGTTCTTCTTGGTTAAGCGTTCGTCTACAGTAGCAGTTTTTATATTTAGGTTTCCCTCTGTTCTCTCCTATATAGAAAGATGAATTTGGAACTCTAAATCCAACATGGTGTGTAGTAGCTCTTTGAAACTTGACAAAATAAAGGAGATCTCAGTTTTGTCTCTATGGTTTGTTTCCTCTTCAAGTAGCCCTAGGCACAGACTGTGGAAAGCACTTTCATTGAGATGGGTTGCCAAGCTTCTAAGAAATAAGGAGTTGTGAAATACCAGCAAATATTTTTCACACAATCTTGTTGATACTTGGTGGTAATGATCAGTACACAAATCCCACTTGGCTCACCAAATTTTGTTCTTCTAGGTTGAAGCGTTCGTCTACAGTAGCAGTTTTTATATTTAGATTTCTCTCTGTTCTCTCCTATATAGATAGATGAATTTGGAACTCTAAATCCAACATGGTTTGTAGTAGCTCTTTGAAACTTGACAAAATAAAGGAGTTCTCCGATTTTTCTCTATGGTTTGTTTCCTCTTCAAGTAGCCCTAGGCACAGACTTTGGAAAAGCACTTTCATTGAGAGGGGTTGCCAAGCTTCTAAGAAATAACGAGTTTCCGAAATACCAGCAAATATTTGTTCACCCAATCTTGATGATACTTGGAGCTAATGATCAGTACACGAATCCCACTTGGATCACCAAATTTTGTTCTTCTTGGTTGAAGCGTTCGTCTACAGTAGCAGTTTTATATTTAGGTTTTCCTCTGTTCTCTCCTATATAGAAAGATGAATTTGGAACTCTAAATCCAACATGGTTTGTAGGTAGCTCTTTGAAACTTGACAAAATAAAGGAGATCTCAGTTTTGTCTCTATTGTTTGTTTCCTCTTCAAGTAGCCCTAGGCACAGACTGTGGAAAGCACTTTCATTGAGATGGGTTGCCAAGCTTCTAAGAAATAACGAGTTTCGAAATACCAGCAAATATTTTTTCACACAATCTTGTTGATACTTGGTGGTAATGATCAGTACACAAATCCCACTTGGCTCACCAAATTTTGTTCTTCTAGGTTGAAGCGTTCGTCTACAGTAGCAGTTTTTATATTTAGGTTTCTCTCTGTTCTCTCCTATATAGATAGATGAATTTGGAACTCTAAATCCAACATGGTTTGTAGTAGCTCTTTGAAACTTGACAAAATAAAGGAGTTCTCAGATTTGTCTCTATGGTTTGTTTCCTCTTCAAGTAGCCCTAGGCACAGACTTTGGAAAAGCACTTTCATTGAGAGGGGTTGCCAAGCTTCTAAGAAATAACGAGTTTCCGAAATACCAGCAAGTATGTTTTCACCCAATCTTGATGATACTTGGAGCTAATGATCAGTACACAAATCCCACTTGGATCACCAAATTTTGTTCTTCTTGGTTGAAGCGTTCGTGTACAGTAGCAGTTTTTATATTTAGGTTTCCCTCTGTTCTCTCCTATATAGAAAGATGAATTTGGAACTCTAAATCCAACATGGTTTGTAGTAGCTCTTTGAAATTTGACAAAATAAAGGAGTTCTCAGTTTTGTCTCTATGGTTTGTTTCCGCTTCAAGTATCCCTAGGCACAGACTGTGTAAAGCCCTTTCATTGAGATGGGTTGCCAAGCTTCCAAGAAATAACGAGTTTTCGGAAATACCAGCAAATATTTTTTCACACAATCTTGTTGATACTTGGTGGTAATGATCAGTACACAAATCCACTTGGCTCACCCAATTTTGTACTTCTAGGTTGAAGCGTTCGTCTACAGTAGCAGTTTTTATATTTAGGTTTCCCTCTGTTCTCTCCTATATAGATAGATGAATTTGGAACTCTAAATCCAACATGGTTTGTAGTAGCTCTTTGAAACTTGACAAAATAAAGGAGTTCTCCGATTTTTCTCTATGGTTTGTTTCCTCTTCAAGTAGCCTAGGCACAGACTTTGGAAAATCACATTCATTGAGAGGGTTGCCAAGCTTCTAAGAAATAACGAGTTTCCGAAATACCAGCAAATATTTATTCACCAATCTTAATGATACTTGGAGCTAATGATCAGTACACAAATCCCACTTGGATCACCAAATTTTGTTCTTCTTGGTTGAAGCGTTCGTCTACAGTAGCAGTTTTTATATTTAGTTTCCCTCTGTTCTCTCCTATATAGAAAGATGAATTTGGAACTCTAAATCCAACATGGTTTGTAATAGCTCTTTGAAACTTGACAAAATAAGGGAGTTCTCAGTTTTGTCTCTATGGTTTGTTTCCTCTTCAAGTAGCCCTAGGCACAGACTGTGGAAAGCACTTTCATTGAAATGGGTTGCCAAGCTTCTAAGAAATTACGAGTTTCCGAAATACCAGCAAATATTTTTTCACACAATCTTGTTGATACTTGGTGGTAATGATCAGTATACAAATCCCACTTGGCTCACCAAATTTTGTTCTTCTAGGTTGAAGCGTTCGTCTACAGTAGCAGTTTTTATATTTAGGTTTCCCTCTGTTCTCTCCTATATAGAAAGATGAATTTGGAACTCTAAATCCAACATGGTTTGTAGTAGCTCTTTGAAACTTGACAAAATAAAGGAGGTCTCAGATTTGTCTCTATGGTTTGTTTCCTCTTCGAGTAGCCGTAGGCACAGACTGTGGAAAGCAATTTCATTGAGAGGGGTTGCCAAGCTTCTAAGAAATAACGAGTTTCGAAATACCAGCAAATATTTTTTCACCCAAATTTGATGATTCTTGGTGGTAATGATCAGTACACAAGTCCCACTTGGCTCACGAAATTTTGTTCTTCTAGGTTGAAGCGTTCGTCTACAGTAGCAGTTTTTATATTTAAGTTTCCCTCGGTTCTCTCCTATATAGATAGATGAATTTGGAACTCTAAATCCAACATGGTTTGTAGTAGCTCTTTGAAACTTGACAAAATAAAGGAGTTCTCCGATTTTTCTCTATGGTTTGTTTCCTCTTCAAGTAGCCCTAGAAACAGACTTTGGAAAAGCACTTTTATTGAGAGGTGTTGCCAAGCTTCTAAGAAATAACGAGTTTCCGAAATACCAGCAAATATTTTTTCACCCAATCTTGATGATACTTGGAGCTAATGATCAGTACACAAATCCCACTTGGCTCACGAAATTTTGTTCTTCTTGGTTGAAGCGTTCGTCTACAGTAGCAGTTTTTATATTTAGGTTTCCCTCTGTTTCTCTCCTATATAGAAAGATGAATTTGGAACTCTAAATCCAACATGGTTTGTAGTAGCTCTTTGAAACTTGACAAAATAAAGGAGTTCTCAGTTTTGTCTCTATGGTTTGTTTCCTCTTCAAGTAGCTCTAGGCACAGACTGTGGAAAGCACTTTCATTGAGATGGGTTGCCAAGCTTCTAAGAAATAACGAGTTTCGAAATACCAGCAAATATTTTTTCACACAATCTTGTTGATACTTGGTGGTAATGATCAGTACACAAATCCCACTTGGCTCACCAAATTTTGTTCTTTTAGGTTGAAGCGTTCGTCTACAGTAGCAGTTTTTACATTTAGGTTTCTCTCTGTTCTCTCCTGTATAGATAGATGAATTTGGAACTCTAAATCCAACATGGTTTGTAGTAGCTCTTTGAAACTTGACAAAATAAAGGAGTTCTCCGATTTTTCTCTATGGTTTGTTTCCTCTTCAAGTAGCCCTAGGCACAGACTTTGGAAAATCACATTCATTGAGAGGGGTTGCCAAGCTTCTAAGAAATAACGAGTTTCCGAAATACCAGCAAATATTTATTCACCCAATCTTGATGATACTTGGAGCTAATGATCAGTACACAACTCCCACTTGGATCACCAAATTTTGTTCTTCTTGGTTGAAGCGTTCGTCTACAGTAGCAGTTTTTATATTTAGGTTTCCCTCTGTTCTCTCCTATATAGAAAGATGAATTTGGAACTCTAAATCCAACATGGTTTGTAGTAGCTCTTTGAAACTTGACAAAATAAAGGAGATCTCAGTTTTGTCTCTATGGTTTGTTTCCTCTTCAAGTAGCCCTAGGCACAGACTGTGGAAAGTACTTTCATTGAGATGGGTTGCCAAGCTTCTAAGAAATAACGAGTTTTGAAATACCAGCAAATATTTTTTCACCCAAATTTGATGATTCTTGGTGGTAATGATCAGTACACAAATCCCACTTGGCTCACCAAATTTTGTTCTTCTAGGTTGAAGCGTTCGTCTACAGTAGCAGTTTTTATATTTAGGTTTCTCTCTGTTCTCTCCTATATAGATAGATGAATTTGGAACTCTAAATCCAACATGGTTTGTAGTAGCTCTTTGAAACTTGACAAAATAAAGGAGTTCTCCGATTTTTCTCTATGGTTTGTTTCCTCTTCAAGTAGCCCTAGGCACAGACTTTGGAAAAGCACTTTCATTGAGAGGGGTTGCCAAGCTTCTAAGAAATAACGAGTTTCCGAAATACCAGCAAGTATGTTTTCACCCAATCTTGATGATACTTGGAGCTAATGATCAGTACACAAATCCCACTTGGATCACCAAATTTTGTTCTTCTTATTTGAAGCGTTCGTGTACAGTAGCAGTTTTTATATTTAGGTTTCCCTCTGTTCTCTCCTATATAGAAAGATGAATTTGGAACTCTAAATCCAACATGGTTTGTAGTAGCTCTTTGAAACTTGACAAAATAAAGGAGTTCTCAGTTTTGTCTCTATGGTTTGTTTCCTCTTCAAGTAGCCCTAGGCACAGACTGTGGAAAGCCCTTTCATTGAGATGGGTTGCCAAGCTTCCAAGAAATAACGAGTTTCCGAAATACTAGCAAATATTTTTTCACACAATCTTGTTGATACTTGGTGGTAATGATCAGTACACAAATCCCACTTGGCTCACCCAATTTTGTACTTCTAGGTTGAAGCGTTCGTCTACAGTAGCAGTTTTTATATTTAGGTTTCCCTCTGTTCTCTCCTATATAGATAGATGAATTTGGAACTCTAAATCCAACATGGTTTGTAGTAGCTCTTTGAAACTTGACAAAATAAAGGAGTTCTCCGATTTTTCTCTATGGTTTGTTTCCTCTTCAAGTAGCCCTAGGCACAGACTTTGGAAAATCACATTCATTGAGAGGGGTTGCCAAGCTTCTAAGAAATAACGAGTTTCCGAAATACCAGCAAATATTTATTCACCCAATCTTAATGATACTTGGAGCTAATGATCAGTACACAAATCCCACTTGGATCACCAAATTTTGTTCTTCTTGGTTGAAGCGTTCGTCTACAGTAGCAGTTTTTATATTTAGGTTTCCCTCTGTTCTCTCCTATATAGAAAGATGAATTTGGAACTCTAAATCCAACATGGTTTGTAGTAGCTCTTTGAAACTTGACAAAATAAGGGAGTTCTCAGTTTTGTCTCTATGGTTTGTTTCCTCTTCAAGTAGCCCTAGGCACAGACTGTGGAAAGCACTTTCATTGAAATGGGTTGCCAAGCTTCTAAGAAATTACGAGTTTCCGAAATACCAGCAAATATTATTTCACACAATCTTGTTGATACTTGGTGGTAATGATCAGTATACAAATCCCACTTGGCTCACCAAATTTTGTTCTTCTAGGTTGAAGCGTTCGTCTACAGTAGCAGTTTTTATATTTAGGTTTCCCTCTGTTCTCTCCTATATAGAAAGATGAATTTGGAACTCTAAATCCAACATGGTTTGTAGTAGCTCTTTGAAACTTGACAAAATAAAGGAGGTCTCAGATTTGTCTCTATGGTTTGTTTCCTCTTCGAGTAGCCGTAGGCACAGACTGTGGGAAAGCAATTTCATTGAGAGGGGTTGCCAAGCTTCTAAGAAATAACGAGTTTCGAAATACCAGCAAATATTTTTTCACCCAAATTTGATGATTCTTGGTGGTAATGATCAGTACACAAATCCCACTTGGCTCACGAAATTTTGTTCTTCTAGGTTGAAGCGTTCGTCTACAGTAGCAGTTTTTATATTTAAGTTTCCCTCGGTTCTCTCCTATATAGATAGATGAATTTGGAACTCTAAATCCAACATGGTTTGTAGTAGCTCTTTGAAACTTGACAAAATAAAGGAGTTCTCAGTTTTGTCTCTATGGTTTGTTTCCTCTTCAAGTAGCTCTAGGCACAGACTGTGGAAAGCACTTTCATTGAGATGGGTTGCCAAGCTTCTAAGAAATAACGAGTTTCGAAATACCAGCAAATATTTTTTCACACAATCTTGTTGATACTTGGTGGTAATGATCAGTACACAAATCCCACTTGGCTCACCAAATTTTGTTCTTCTAGGTTGAAGCGTTCGTCTACAGTAGCAGTTTTTATATTTAGGTTTCTCTCTGTTCTCTCCTATATAGATAGATGAATTTGGAACTCTAAATCCAACATGGTTTGTAGTAGCTCTTTGAAACTTGACAAAATAAAGGAGTTCTCCGATTTTTCTCTATGGTTTGTTTCCTCTTCAAGTAGCCGTAGGCACAGACTGTGGAAAAGCACTTCATTGAGAGGGGTTGCCAAGCTTCTAAGAAATAACGAGTTTCCGAAATACCAGCAAGTATGTTTTCACCCAATCTTGATGATACTTGGAGCTAATGATCAGTACACAAATCCCACTTGATCACCAAATTTTGTTCTTCTTGGTTGAAGCGTTCGTGTACAGTAGCAGTTTTTATATTTAGTTTCCCTCTGTTCTCTCCTATATAGAAAGATGAATTTGGAACTCTAAATCCAACATGGTTTGTAGTAGCTCTTTGAAACTTGACAAAATAAAGGAGTTCTCAGTTTGTCTCTATGGTTTGTTTCCGCTTCAAGTATCCCTAGTCACAGACAGTGTAAAGCCCTTTCATTGAGATGGGTTGCCAAGCTTCCAAGAAATACGTGTTTCCCGAAATACCAGCAAATATTTTTCACACAATCTTGTTGATACTTGGTGGTAATGATCAGTACACAAATCCCACTTGGCTCACCAAATTTTGTACTTCTAGGTTGAAGCGTTCGTCTACAGTAGCAGTTTTTACATTTAGGTTTCTCTCTGTTCTCTCCTGTATAGATAGATGAATTTGGACTCTAAATCCAACATGGTTTGTAGTAGCTCTTTGAAACTTGACAAATAAAGGAGTTCTCCGATTTTTCTCTGTGGTTTGTTTCCTCTTCAAGTAGCCCTAGGCACAGACTTTGGAAAACCACTTTCATTGAGAGGGGTTGCCAAGCTTCTAAGAAATAACCAGTTTCCGAAATACCAGCAAGTATTTTTTCACCCAATCTTGATGATACTTGGAGCTAATGATCAGTACACAAATCCCACTTGGCTCACCAAATTTTGTTCTTCCTGGTTGAAGCGTTCGTCTACAGTAGCAGTTTTATATTTAGTTTCCCTCTGTTCTCTCCTATATAGAAAGATGAATTTGGAACTCTAAATCCAACATGGTTTGTAGTAGCTCTTTGGAACTTGACAAAATAAAGGAGTTCTCAGTTTTGTCTCTATGGTTTGTTTCCTCTTCAAGTAGCCCTAGGCACAGACTGTGGAAAGCAGTTTCATTGAGATGGGTTGCCAAGCTTCTAAGAAATAACGAGTTTCGAAATACCAGCAAATATTTTTTTCACACAATCTTGTTGATACTTGGTGGTAATGATCAGTACACAAATCCCACTTGGCTCACCAAATTTTGTTCTTCTAGGTTGAAGCGTTCGTCTACAGTAGCAGTTTTTATATTTAGGTTTCTCTCTGTTCTCTCCTATATAGATAGATGAATTTGGAACTCTAAATCCAACATGGTTTGTAGTAGCTCTTTGAAACTTGACAAAATAAAGGAGGTCTCAGATTTGTCTCTATGGTTTGTTTACTCTTCAAGTAGCCGTAGGCACAGACTGTGGGAAAGCACTTTCATTGAGAGGGGTTGCCAAGCTTCTAAGAAATAACGAGTTTCGAAATACCAGCAAATATTTTTTCCACCGCAAATATTTTTTCACCCAAATTTGATGATTCTTGTTGGTAATGATCAGTACACAAATCCCACTTGGCTCACGAAATTTTGTTCTTCTAGGTTGAAGCGTTCGTCTACAGTAGCAGTTTTTATATTTAAGTTTTCCTCGGTTCTCTCCTATATAGATAGATGAATTTGGAACTCTAAATCCAACATGGTTTGTAGTAGCTCTTTGAAACTTGACAAAATAAAGGAGTTCTCCGATTTTTCTCTATGGTTTGTTTCCTCTTCAAGTAGCCCTAGGCACAGACTTTGGAAAAGCACTTTTATTGAGAGGTGTTGCCAAGCTTCTAAGAAATAACGAGTTTCCGAAATACCAGCAAATATTTTTTCACCCAATCTTGATGATACTTGGAGCTAATGATCAGTACACAAATCCCACTTGGCTCACGAAATTTTGTTCTTCTTGGTTGAAGCGTTCGTCTACAGTAGCAGTTTTTATATTTAGGTTTCCCTCTGTTTCTCTCCTATATAGAAAGATGAATTTGGAACTCTAAATCCAACATGGTTTGTAGTAGCTCTTTGAAACTTGACAAAATAAAGGAGTTCTCCGATTTTTCTCTATGGTTTGTTTCCTCTTCAAGTAGCCCTAGGCACAGACTTTGGAAAATCACATTCATTGAGAGGGGTTGCCAAGCTTCTAAGAAATAACGGAGTTTCGAAATACCAGCAAATATTTATTCACCCAATCTTAATGATACTTGGAGCTAATGATCAGTACACAAATCCCACTTGGATCACCAAATTTTGTTCTTCTTGGTTGAAGCGTTCGTCTACAGTAGCAGTTTTTATATTTAGGTTTCCCTCTGTTCTCTCCTATATAGAAAGATGAATTTGGAACTCTAAATCCAACATGGTTTGTAGTAGCTCTTTTGAAACTTGACAAAATAAGGGAGTTCTCAGTTTTGTCTCTATGGTTTGTTTCCTCTTCAAGTAGCCCTAGGCACAGACTGTGGAAAGCACTTTCATGAAATGGGTTGCCAAGCTTCTAAGAAATTACGAGTTTCCGAAATACCAGCAAATATTATTTCACACAAACTTGTTGATAACTTGGTGGTAATGATCAGTATACAAATCCCCACTTGGCTCACCAAATTTTGTTCTTCTAGGTTGAAGCGTTCGTCTACAGTAGCAGTTTTTATATTTAGGTTTCCCTCTGTTCTCTCCTTATATAGAAAGATGAATTTGGAACTCTAAATCCAACATGGTTTGTAGTAGCTCTTTGAAACTTGACAAAATAAAGGAGGTCTCAGATTTGTCCCTATGGTTTGTTTCCTCTTCGAGTAGCCGTAGGCACAGACTGTGGGAAAGCAATTTCATTGAGAGGGTTGCCAAGCTTCTAAGAAATAACGAGTTTCGAAATACCAGCAAATATTTTTTCACCCAAATTTGATGATTCTTGGTGGTAATGATCAGTACACAAATCCCACTTGGCTCACCAAATTTTGTTCTTCTAGGTTGAAGCGTTCGTCTACAGTAGCAGTTTTTATATTTAGGTTTCTCTCTGTTCTCTCCTATATAGATAGATGAATTTGGAACTCTAAATCCAACATGGTTTGTAGTAGCTCTTTGAAACTTGACAAAATCAAGGAGTTCTCCGATTTTTCTCTATGGTTTGTTTCCTCTTCAAGTAGCCGTAGGCACAGACTGTGGAAAAGCACTTTCATTGAGAGGGGTTGCCAAGCTTCTAAGACATAACGAGTTTCCGAAATACCAGCAAGTATGTTTCACCCAATCTTGATGATACTTGGAGCTAATGATCAGTACACAAATCCCACTTGGATCACCAAATTTTCTTCTTCTTGGTTGAAGCGTTCGTGTACAGTAGCAGTTTTTATATTTAGTTTTCCCTCCTGTTCTCTCCTATATAGAAAGATGAATTTGGAACTCTAAATCCAACATGGTTTGTAGTAGCTCTTTGAAACTTGACAAAATAAAGGAGTTCTCAGTTTTGTCTCTATGGTTTGTTTCCGCTTCAAGTATCCCTAGGCACAGGACAGTGTAAAGCCCTTTCATTGAGATGGGTTGCCAAGCTTCCAAGAAATAACGAGTTTCCGAAATACCAGCAAATATTTTTTCACACAATCTTGTTGATACTTGGTGGTAATGATCAGTACACAAATCCCACTTGGCTCACCAAATTTTGTACTTCTAGGTTGAAGCGTTCGTCTACAGTAGCAGTTTTTACATTTAGGTTTCTCTCTGTTCTCTCCTGTATAGATAGATGAATTTGGAACTCTAATTCCAACATGGTTTGTAGTAGCTCTTTGAAACTTGACAAAATAAAGGAGTTCTCCGATTTTTCTCTATGGTTTGTTTCCTCTTCAAGTAGCCCTAGGCACAGACTTTGAAAACCACTTTCATTGAGAGGGGTTGCCAAGCTTCTAAGAAATAACCAGTTTCCGAAATACCAGCAAGTATTTTTCACCCAATCTTGATGATACTTGGAGCTAATGATCAGTACACAAATCCCACTTGGCTCACCAAATTTTGTTCTTCCTGGTTGAAGCGTTCTTCTACAGTAGCAGTTTTTATATTTAGGTTTCCCTCTGTTCTCTCCTATATAGAAAGATGAATTTGGAACTCTAAATCCAACATGGTTTGTAGTAGCTCTTTGGAACTTGACAAAAATAAAGGAGTTCTCAGTTTTGTCTCTATGGTTTGTTTCCTCTTCAAGTAGCCCTAGGCACAGACTGTGGAAAGCACTTTCATTGAGATGGGTTGCCAAGCTTCTAAGAAATAACGAGTTTTGAAATACCAGCAAATAATTTTTTCACACAATCTTGTTGATACTTGGTGGTAATGATCAGTACACAAATCCCACTTGGCTCACCAAATTTTGTTCTTCTAGGTTGAAGCGTTCGTCTACAGTAGCAGTTTTTTATATTTAGGTTTCTCTCTGTTCTCTCCTATATAGATAGATGAATTTGGAACTCTAAATCCAACATGGTTTGTAGTAGCTCTTTGAAACTTGACAAAATAAAGGAGGTCTCAGATTTGTCTCTATGGTTTGTTTCCTCTTCAAGTAGCCGTAGGCACAGACTGTGGGAAAGCACCTTTCATTGAGAGGGGTTGCCAAGCTTCTAAGAAATAAACGAGTTTCGAAATACCAGCAAATATTTTTTTCACCCAAATTTGATGATTCTTGGTGGTAATGATCAGTACACAAATCCCACTTGGCTCACGAAATTTTGTTCTTCTAGGTTGAAGCGTTCGTCTACAGTAGCAGTTTTTATATTTAGGGTTCTCTCTGTTTTCTCCTATGTAGATAGATGAATTTGGAACTCTAAATCCAACAGGGTTTGTAGTAGCTCTTTGGAACTTGACAAAATAAAGGAGTTCTCAGTTTTTGTCTCTATGGTTTGTTTCCTCTTCCAAGTAGCCCTAGGCACAGACTGTGGAAAGCACTTTCATTGAGATGGGCTGCCAAGCTTCTAAGAAATAACGAGTTTCCGAAATACCAGCAAATATTTTTTCACCCAATCTTGATGATACTTGGAGCTAATGATCAGTACACAAATCCCACTTGGCTCACCAAATTTTGTTCTTCTTGGTTGAAGCGTTCGTCTACAGTAGCAGTTTTTTATATTTAGGTTTCTCTCTGTTCTCTCCTATATAGATAGATGAATTTGTAACTCTAAATCCAACAGGGTTTTGTAGTAGCTCTTTGAAACTTGACAAAATAAAGAAGGTCTCAGATTTGTCTTTATGGTTTGTTTCCTCTTCAAGTAGCCCTAGGCACAGACTGTGGAAAAGCACTTTAATTGAGAGGGGTTGCCAAGCTTCTAAGAAATAACGAGTTTCCGAAATACCAGCAAATATTTTTTCACCCAAATTTGATGATTCTTGGTGGTAATGATCAGTACACAAATCCCACTTGGCTCACGAAATTTTGTTCTTCTAGTTTGAAGCTTTCGTCTACAGTCCAGTTTTTATATTTAGGTTTCCCTTTGTTCTCTCATATATAGATAGATGAATTTGGAACTCTAAATCCAACATGTTTTGTAGTAGCTCTTTGAAACTTGACAAAATAAAGGAATTCTCAGATTTGCCTCTATGGTTTGTTTCCTCTTCAAGTAGCCGTAGGCACAGACTGTGGGAAAGCAATTTCATTGAGAGGGGTTGCCAAGCTTCTAAGAAATAACGAGTTTCGAAATACCAGCAAATATTTTTTCACCCAAATTTGATGATTCTTGGTGGTAATGATCAGTACACAAATCCCACTTGGCTCACCAAATTTTGTTCTTCTAGGTTGAAGCGTTCGTCTACAGTAGCAGTTTTTATATTTAGGTTTCTCTCTGTTCTCTCCTATATAGATAGATGAATTTGGAACTCTAAATCCAACATGGTTTGTAGTAGCTCTTTGAAACTTGACAAAATAAAGGAGTTCTCCGATTTTTCTCTATGGTTTGTTTCCTCTTCAAGTAGCCGTAGGCACAGACTGTGGAAAAGCACTTTCATTGAGAGGGGTTGCCAAGCTTCTAAGAAATAACGAGTTTCCGAAATACCAGCAAGTATGTTTCAAACAATCTTGATGATACTTGGAGCTAATGATCAGTACACAAATCCCACTTGGATCACCAAATTTTCTTCTTCTTGGTTGAAGCGTTCGTGTACAGTAGCAGTTTTTATATTTAGTTTTCCCTCTGTTCTCTCCTATATAGAAAGATGAATTTGGAACTCTAAATCCAACATGGTTTGTAGTAGCTCTTTGAAACTTGACAAAATAAAGGAGTTCTCAGTTTTGTCTCTATGGTTTGTTTCCGCTTCAAGTATCCCTAGGCACAGACAGTGTAAAGCCCTTTCATTGAGATGGGTTGCCAAGCTTCCAAGAAATAACGAGTTTCCGAAATACCAGCAAATATTTTTTCACACAATCTTGTTGATACTTGGTGGTAATGATCAGTACACAAATCCCACTTGGCTCACCAAATTTTGTACTTCTAGGTTGAAGCGTTCGTCTACAGTAGCAGTTTTTACATTTAGGTTTCTCTCTGTTCTCTCCTGTATAGATAGATGAATTTGGAACTCTAAATCCAACATGGTTTGTAGTAGCTCTTTGAAACTTGACAAAATAAAGGAGTTCTCCGATTTTTCTCTATGGTTTGTTTCCTCTTCAAGTAGCCCTAGGCACAGACTTTGGAAAACCACTTTCATTGAGAGGGGTTGCCAAGCTTCTAAGAAATAACCAGTTTCCGAAATACCAGCAAGTATTTTTTCACCCAATCTTGATGATACTTGGAGCTAATGATCAGTACACAAATCCCACTTGGCTCACCAAATTTTGTTCTTCCTGGTTGAAGCGTTCTTCTACAGTAGCAGTTTTTATATTTAGGTTTCCCTCTGTTCTCTCCTATATAGAAAGATGAATTTGGAAATCTAAATCCAACATGGTTTGTAGTAGCTCTTTGGAACTTGACAAAATAAAGGAGTTCTCAGTTTTGTCTCTATGGTTTGTTTCCTCTTCAAGTAGCCCTAGGCACAGACTGTGGAAAGCACTTTCATTGAGATGGGTTGCCAAGCTTCTAAGAAATAACGAGTTTTGAAATACCAGCAAATATTTTTTCACACAATCTTGTTGATACTTGGTGGTAATGATCAGTACACAAATCCCACTTGGCTCACCAAATTTTGTTCTTCTAGGTTGAAGCGTTCGTCTACAGTAGCAGTTTTTATATTTAGGTTTCTCTCTGTTCTCTCCTATATAGATAGATGAATTTGGAACTCTAAATCCAACATGGTTTGTAGTAGCTCTTTGAAACTTGACAAAATAAAGGAGGTCTCAGATTTGTCTCTATGGTTTGTTTCCTCTTCAAGTAGCCGTAGGCACAGACTGTGGGAAAGCACTTTCATTGAGAGGGGTTGCCAAGCTTCTAAGAAATAACGAGTTTCGAAATACCAGCAAATATTTTTTCACCCAAATTTGATGATTCTTGGTGGTAATGATCAGTACACAAATCCCACTTGGCTCACGAAATTTTGTTCTTCTAGGTTGAAGCGTTCGTCTACAGTAGCAGTTTTTATATTTAGGGTTCTCTCTGTTTTCTCCTATATAGATAGATGAATTTGGAACTCTAAATCCAACAGGGTTTGTAGTAGCTCTTTGGAACTTGACAAAATAAAGGAGTTCTCAGTTTTGTCTCTATGGTTTGTTTCCTCTTCAAGTAGCCCTAGGCACAGACTGTGGAAAGCACTTTCATTGAGATGGGCTGCCAAGCTTCTAAGAAATAACGAGTTTCCGAAATACCAGCAAATATTTTTTCACCCAATCTTGATGATACTTGGAGCTAATGATCAGTACACAAATCCCACTTGGCTCACCAAATTTTGTTCTTCTTGGTTGAAGCGTTCGTCTACAGTAGCAGTTTTTATATTTAGGTTTCTCTCTGTTCTCTCCTATATAGATAGATGAATTTGTAACTCTAAATCCAACAGGGTTTGTAGTAGCTCTTTGAAACTTGACAAAATAAAGAAGGTCTCAGATTTGTCTTTATGGTTTGTTTCCTCTTCAAGTAGCCCTAGGCACAGACTGTGGAAAAGCACTTTAATTGAGAGGGGTTGCCAAGCTTCTAAGAAATAACGAGTTTCCGAAATACCAGCAAATATTTTTTCACCCAAATTTGATGATTCTTGGTGGTAATGATCAGTACACAAATCCCACTTGGCTCACGAAATTTTGTTCTTCTAGTTTGAAGCTTTCGTCTACAGTCCAGTTTTTATATTTAGGTTTCCCTTTGTTCTCTCATATATAGATAGATGAATTTGGAACTCTAAATCCAACATGTTTTGTAGTAGCTCTTTGAAACTTGACAAAATAAAGGAATTCTCAGATTTGCCTCTATGGTTTGTTTCCTCTTCAAGTAGCCGTAGGCACAGACTGTGGGAAAGCACTTTCATTGAGAGGGGTTGCCAAGCTTCTAAGAAATAACGAGTTTCGAAATACCAGCAAATATTTTTTCACCCAAATTTGATGATTCTTGGTGGTAATGATCAGTACACAAATCCCACTTGGCTCACGAAATTTTGTTCTTCTAGGTTGAAGCGTTCGTCTACAGTAGCAGTTTTTATATTTAAGTTTCCCTCGGTTCTCTCCTATATAGATAGATGAATTTGGAACTCTAAATCCAACATGGTTTGTAGTAGCTCTTTGAAACTTGACAAAATAAAGGAGGTCTCAGATTTGTCTCTATGGTTTGTTTCCTCTTCAAGTAGCCGTAGGCACAGACTGTGGGAAAGCACTTTCATTGAGAGGGGTTGCCAAGCTTCTAAGAAATAACGAGTTTCCGAAATACCACCAAGTATGTTTTCACCCAATCTTGATGATACTTGGAGCTAATGATCAGTACACAAATCCCACTTGGATCACCAAATTTTGTTCTTCTTGGTTGAAGCGTTCGTCTACAGTAGCAGTTTTTATATTTAGGTTTCCCTCTGTTCTCTCCTATATAGAAAGATGAATTTGGAACTCTAAATCCAACATGGTTTGTAGTAGCTCTTTGAAACTTGACAAAATAAAGGAGTTCTCAGTTTTGTCTCTATGGTTTGTTTCCGCTTCAAGTATCCCTAGGCACAGACTGTGTAAAGCCCTTTCATTGAGATGGGTTGCCAAGCTTCCAAGAAATAACGAGTTTCCGAAATACCAGCAAATATTTTTTCACACAATCTTGTTGATACTTGGTGGTAATGATCAGTACACAAATCCCACTTGGCTCACCAAATTTTGTACTTCTAGGTTGAAGCGTTCGTCTACAGTAGCAGTTTTTACATTTAGGTTTCTCTCTGTTCTCTCCTGTATAGATAGATGAATTTGGAACTCTAAATCCAACATGGTTTGTAGTAGCTCTTTGAAACTTGACAAATAAAGGAGTTCTCCGATTTTTCTCTATGGTTTGTTTCCTCTTCAAGTAGCCCTAGGCACAGACTTTGGAAAATCACATTCATTGAGAGGGGTTGCCAAGCTTCTAAGAAATAACGAGTTTCCGAAATACCAGCAAATATTTATTCACCCAATCTTGATGATACTTGGAGCTAATGATCCAGTACACAAATCCCACTTTGGATCACCAAATTTTTTCTTCTTGGTTGAAGCGTTCGTCTACAGTAGCAGTTTTTATATTTAGGTTTCCCTCTGTTCTCTCCTATATAGAAAGATGAATTTGGAACTCTAAATCCAACATGGGTTTGTAGTAGCTCTTTGAACTTGACAAAATAAAGGAGTTCTCAGTTTTGTCTCTATGGTTTGTTTCCTCTTCAAGTAGCCCTAGGCACAGACTGTGGAAAGCCTTTCATTGAGATGGGTTGCCAAGCTTCCAAGAAATAAACGAGTTTCCGAAATACCAGCAAATATTTTTTCACACAATCTTGTTGATACTTGGTGGTAATGATCAGTACACAAATCCCACTTGGCTTCACCCAATTTTGTACTTCTAGGTTGAAGCGTTCGTCTACAGTAGCAGTTTTTATATTTAGGTTTCCCTCTGTTCTCTCCTATATAGAAAGATGAATTTGGAACTCTAAATCCAACATGGTTTGTAGTAGCTCTTTGAAACTTGAAAAAATAAAGGAGTTCTCAGTTTTTGTCTCTATGGTTTGTTTCCTCTTCAAGGTAGCCCTAGGCACAGACTGTGGAAAGCACTTTCATTTAGATGGGTTGCCAAGCTTCTAAGAAATAACGAGTTTTGAAATACCAGCAAATATATTTTTCACACAATCTTGTTGATACTTGGTGGTAATGATCAGTACACAAATCCCACTTGGCTCACCAAATTTTGTTCTTCTAGGTTGAAGCGTTCGTCTACAGTAGCAGTTTTTATATTTAGGTTTCTCTCTGTTCTCTCCTATATAGATAGATGAATTTGGAACTCTAAATCCAACATTGTTGTAGTAGCTCTTTGAAACTTGACAAAATAAAGGAGTTCTCCGATTTTTCTCTATGGTTTTGTTTCCTCTTCAAGTAGCCCTAGGCACAGACTTTGGAAAAGCACTTTCATTGAGAGGGGTTTGCCAGCTTCTAAGAAATAACGAGTTTCCGAAATACCAGCAAGTATGTTTCACCCAATCTTGATGATACTTGGAGCTAATGATCAGTACACAAATCCCACTTGGATCACCAAATTTTGTTCTTCTTGGTTTAAGCGTTCGTGTACAGTAGCAGTTTTTATATTTTAGGTTTCCCTCTGTTCTCTCCTATTATAGAAAGATGAATTTGGAACTCTAAATCCAACATGGTTTGTAGTAGCTCTTTGAAACTTGACAAAATAAAGGAGTTCTCAGTTTTGTCTCTATGGTTTGTTTCCTCTTCAAGTAGCCTAGGCACAGACTGTGGAAAGCCCTTTCATTGAGATGGGTTGCCAAGCTTCCAAGAAATAACGAGTTTCCGAAATACCAGCAAATATTTTTTTCACACAATCTTGTTGATACTTGGTGGTAATGATCAGTACACAAAATCCCACTTGGCTCACCCAATTTTGTACTTCTAGGTTGAAGCGTTCGTCTACAGTAGCAGTTTTTATATTTAGTTTCTCTCTGTTCTCTCCTATATACATAATGAATTTTGGAACTCTAAATCCAACATAGTTTGTAGTAGCTCTTTGAAACTTGACAAAATAAAGGAGTTCTCCGATTTTCTCTATGGTTTGTTTCCTCTTCAAGTAGCCCTAGGCACAGACTTTGGAAAATCACATTCATTGAGAGGGGTTGCCAAGCTTCTAAGAAATAACGAGTTTCCGAAATACCAGCAAATATTTATTCACCCAATCTTAATGATACTTGGAGCTAATGATCAGTACACAAATCCCACTGGATCACCAAATTTTGTTCTTCTTGGTTGAAGCGTTCGTCTACAGTAGCAGTTTTTTATATTTAGGTTTCCCTCTGTTCTCTCCTATATAGAAAGATGATTTGACTCTAAATCCAAACATGGTTTGTAATAGCTCTTTGAAACTTGACAAAATAAGGGAGTTCTCAGTTTTGTCTCTATGGTTTGTTTCCTCTTCAAGTAGCCCTAGGCACAGACTGTGGAAAGCACTTTCATTGAAATGGGTTGCCAAGCTTCTAAGAAATTACGAGTTTCCGAAATACCAGCAAATATTTTTTCACACAATCTTGTTGATACTTGGTGGTAATGATCAGTATACAAATCCACTTGGCTCACCAAATTTTGTTCTTCTAGGTGAAGCGTTCGTCTACAGTAGCAGTTTTTATATTAGGTTTCCCTCTGTTCTCTCCTATATAGAAAGATGAATTTGGAACTCTAAATCCAACATGGTTTGTAGTAGCTCTTTGAACTTGACAAAATAAAGGAGGTCTCAGATTTGTCTCTATGGTTTGTTTCCTCTTCGAGTAGCCGTAGGCACAGACTGTGGGAAAAGCAATTTCATTGAGAGGGGTTGCCAAGCTTCTAAGTAATAACGAGTTTCGAAATACCAGCAAATATTTTTCACCCAAATTTGATGATTCTTGGTGGTAATGATCAGTACACAAATCCCACTTGGCTCACGAAATTTTTGTTCTTCTAGGTTGAAGCGTTCGTCTATCAGTAGCAGTTTTTATATTTAAGTTTCCCTCGGTTCTCTCCTATATAGATAGATGAATTTGGAACTCTAAATCCAACATGGTTGTAGTAGCTCTTTTGAAACTTGACAAAATAAGGAGTTCTCCGATTTTTCTCTATGGTTTGTTTCCTCTTCAAGTAGCCCTAGGCACAGACTTTGGAAAAGCACTTTTATTGAGAGGTGTTGCCAAGCTTCTAAGAAATAACGAGTTTCCGAAATACCAGCAAATATTTTTTCACCCAATCTTGATGATACTTGGAGCTAATGATCAGGTACACAAATCCCACTTGGCTCACGAAATTTTGTTCTTCTTGGTTGAAGCGTTCGTCTACAGTAGCTAGTTTTTATATTTAGGTTTCCCTCTGTTTCTCTCCTATATAGAAAGATGAATTTGGAACTCTAAAATCCAACATGGTTTGTAGTAGCTCTTTGAAACTTTGACAAATAAAGGAGTTCTCAGTTTTGTCTCTATGGTTGTTTCCTCTTCAAGTAGCTCTAGGCACAGACTGTGGAAAGCACTTTCATTGAGATGGGCTGCCAAGCTTCTAAGAAATAACGAGTTTCCGAAATACCAGCAAATTATTTTTTCACCCAATCTTGATGATACTTGGAGCTAATGATCAGTACACAAATCCCACTTGGCTCACCAAATTTTGTTCTTCTTGGTTGAAGCGTTCGTCTACAGTAGCAGTTTTTATATTTAGGTTTCTCTCTGTTCTCTCCTATATAGATAGATGAATTTGTAACTCTAAATCCAACAGGGTTTGTAGTAGCTCTTTGAAACTTGACAAAATAAAGAAGGTCTCAGATTTGTCTTTATGGTTGTTTCCTCTTCAAGTAGCCCTAGGCACAGACTGTGGAAAAGCACTTTAATTGAGAGGGGTTGCCAAGCTTCTAAGAAATAACGAGTTTCCGAAATACCAGCAAATATTTTTCACCCAAATTTGATGATTCTTGGTGGTAATGATCAGTACACAAATCCCACTTGGCTCACGAAATTTTGTTCTTCTAGTTTGAAGCTTTCGTCTACAGTCCCAGTTTTTATATTTAGGTTTCCCTTTGTTCTCTCATATATAGATAGATGAATTTGGAACTCTAAATCCAACATGTTTTGTAGTAGCTCTTTGAACTTGACAAAATAAAGGAATTCTCAGATTTGCCTCTATGTTTGTTTCCTCTTCAAGTAGCCGTAGGCACAGACTGTGGGAAAGCACTTTCATTGAGAGGGGTTGCCAAGCTTCTAAGAAATAACGAGTTTCGAAATACCAGCAAATATTTTTTCACCCAAATTTGATGATCTTGGTGGTAATGATCAAGTACACAAATCCACTTGGCTCACGAAATTTTGTTCTTCTAGTTGAAGCGTCGTCTACAGTAGCAGTTTTTATATTTAAGTTTCCCTCGGTTCTCTCCTATATAGATAGATGAATTTGGAACTCTAAATCCAACATGGTTTGTAGTAGCTCTTTTGAAACTTGACAAAATAAAAGGAGGTCTCAGATTTGTCTCTATGGTTTGTTTCCTCTTCAAGTAGCCGTAGGCACAGACTGTGGGAAAGCACTTTCATTGAGAGGGGTTGCAAGCTTCTAAGAAATAACGAGTTTCCGAATACCACCAGTATGTTTCACCCAATCTTGATGATACTTGGAGCTAATGATCAGTACACAATCCCACTTGGATCACCAAATTTTGTTTCTTCTTGTTGAAGCGTTCGTCTACAGTAGCAGTTTTTATATTTAGGTTTCCTCTGTTCTCTCTATATAGAAAGATGAATTTTGGAACTCTAAATCCAACATGGTTTGTAGTAGCTCTTTGAAACTTGACAAAAATAAAGGAGTTCTCAGTTTTGTCTCTATGGTTTGTTTCCGCTTCAAGTATCCCTAGGCACAGACTGTGTAAAGCCCTTTCATTGAGATGGGTTGCCAAGCTTCCAAGAAATAACGAGTTTCCGAAATACCAGCAAATATTTTTTCACACAATCTTGTTGATACTTGGTGGTAATGATCAGTACACAAATCCCACTTGGCTCACCCAATTTTGTACTTCTAGTTGAAGCGTTCGTCTACAGTAGCAGTTTTTATATTTAGGTTTCCCTCTGTTCTCTCCTATATAGAAAGATGAATTTGGAACTCTAAATCCAACATGGTTGGTAGTAGCTCTTTGAAACTTGAAAAAAATAAAGGAGTTCTCAGTTTTGTCTCTATGGTTTGTTTCCTCTTCAAGTAGCCCTAGGCACAGACTGTGAAAGCACTTTCATTTAGATGGTTTGCCAAGCTTCTAAGAAATAACGAGTTTTGAAATACCAGCAAATATTTTTTCACACAATCTTGTTGATACTTGGTGGTAATGATCAGTACACAAATCCCACTTGGCTCACCAATTTTGTTCTTCTAGGTTGAAGCGTTCGTCTACAGTAGCAGTTTTTATATTTATGTTTCTCTCTGTTCTCTCCCTATATAGATAGATGAATTTGGAACTCTAAATCCAACATTGTTTGTAGTAGCCTTTGAAACTTGACAAAATAAAGGAGTTCTCCGATTTTTCTCTATGGTTTGTTTCCTCTTCAAGTAGCCCTAGGCACAGACTTTGGAAAAGCACTTTCATTGAGAGGGGTTGCCAAGCTTCTAAGAAATAACGAGTTTCCGAAATACCAGCAAGTATGTTTTCACCCATCTTGATGATACTTGAGCTAATGATCAGTACACAAATCCCACTTGGATCACCAAATTTTGTTCTTCTTGGTTTAAGCGTTCGTGTACAGTAGCAGTTTTTATATTTAGGTTTCCCTCTGTTCTCTCCTATATAGAAAGATGAATTTGGAACTCTAAATCCAACATGGTTTGTAGTAGCTCTTTGAAACTTGACAAAATAAAGGAGTTCTCAGTTTTTGTCTCTATGGTTTGTTTCCTCTTCAAGTAGCCCTAGGCACAGACTGTGGAAAGCCCTTTCATTGAGATGGGTTGCCAAGCTTCCAAGAAATAACGAGTTTTCCGAAATACCAGCAAATATTTTTTCACACAATCTTGTTGATACTTGGTGGTAATGATCAGTACACAAATCCCACTTGGCTCACCCAATTTTGTACTTCTAGGTTGAAGCGTTCGTCTACAGTAGCAGGTTTTTAATATTTAGGTTTCTCTCTGTTCTCTCCTATATACATAGATGAATTTGGAACTCTAAATCCAACATAGTTGTAGTAGCTCTTTGAACTTGACAAAATAAAGGAGTTCTCCGATTTTTCTCTATGGTTTGTTTCCTCTTCAAGTAGCCCTAGGCACAGACTTGGAAAATCACATTCATTGAGAGGGGTTGCCAAGCTTCTAAGAAATAACGAGTTTCCGAAATACAGCAAATATTTATTCACCAATCTTAATGATACTTGGAGCTAATGATCAGTACACAAATCCCACTTGGATCACCAAATTTTGTTCTTCTTGGTTGAAGCGTTCGTCTTACAGTAGCAGTTTTTATATTTAGGTTTCCCTCTGTTCTCTCCTATATAGAAAGATGAATTTGGAACTCTAAATCCAACATGGTTTGTAATAGCTCTTTGAAACTTGACAAAATAAGGGAGTTCTCAGTTTTGTCTCTATGGTTTGTTTCCTCTTCAAGTAGCCCTAGGCACAGACTGTGGAAAGCACTTTCATTGAAATGGGTTGCCAAGCTTCTAAGAAATTACGAGTTTCCGAAATACCAGCAAATATTTTTTCACACAATCTTGTTGATACTTGGTGGTAATGATCAGTATACAAATCCCACTTGGCTCACCAAATTTTGTTCTTCTAGGTTTGAAGCGTTCGTCTACAGTAGCAGTTTTTATATTTAGGTTTCCCTCTGTTCTCTCCTATATAGAAAGATGAATTTTGGAACTCTAAATCCAACATGGTTTGTAGTAGCTCTTTGAAACTTGACAAAATAAAGGAGGTCTCAGATTTGTCTCTATGGTTTGTTTCCTCTTCGAGTAGCCGTAGGCACAGACTGTGGGAAAGCAATTTCATTGAAGGGTTTGCCAAGCTTCTAAGAAATAACGAGTTCGAATACCAGCAAATATTTTTTCACCCAAATTTGATGATTCTTGGTGGTAATGATCAGTACACAAATCCCACTTGGCTCACGAAATTTTGTTCTTCTAGGTTGAAGCGTTCGTCTACAGTAGCAGTTTTTATATTTAAGTTTCCCTCGGTTCTCTCCTATATAGATAGATGAATTTGGAACTCTAAATCCAACATGGTTTGTAGTAGCTCTTTGAAACTTGACAAAATAAAGGAGTTCTCCGATTTTTCTCTATGGTTTGTTTCCTCTTCAAGTAGCCCTAGAAACAGACTTTGGAAAAGCACTTTTATTGAGAGGTTTTGCCAAGCTTCTAAGAAATAACGAGTTTCCGAAATACCAGCAAATATTTTTTCACCCAATCTTGATGATACTTGGAGCTAATGATCAGTACACAAATCCCACTTGGCTCACGAAATTTTGTTCTTCTTGGTTGAAGCGTTCGTCTACAGTAGCAGTTTTTATATTTAGGTTTCCCTCTGTTTCTCTCCTATATAGAAAGATGAATTTGGAACTCTAAATCCAACATGGTTTGTAGTAGCTCTTTGAAACTTGACAAAATAAAGGAGTTCTCAGTTTTGTCTCTATGGTTTGTTTCCTCTTCAAGTAGCTCTAGGCACAGACTGTGGAAAGCACTTTCATTGAGATGGGTTGCCAAGCTTCTAAGAAATAACGAGTTTCGAAATACCAGCAAATATTTTTTCACACAATCTTGTTGATACTTGGTGGTAATGATCAGTACACAAATCCCACTTGGCTCACCAAATTTTGTTCTTTTAGGTTGAAGCGTTCGTCTACAGTAGCAGTTTTTACATTTAGGTTTCTCTCTGTTCTCTCCTTTATAGATAGATGAATTTGGAACTCTAAATCCAACATGGTTTGTAGTAGCTCTTTGAAACTTGACAAAATAAAGGAGTTCTCCGATTTTTCTCTATGGTTTGTTTCCTCTTCAAGTAGCCCTAGGCACAGACTTTGGAAAATCACATTCATTGAGAGGGGTTGCCAAGCTTCTAAGAAATAACGAGTTTCCGAAATACCAGCAAATATTTATTCACCCAATCTTGATGATACTTGGAGCTAATGATCAGTACACAAATCCCACTTGGATCACCAAATTTTGTTCTTCTTGGGTTGAAGCGTTCGTCTACAGTAGCAGTTTTTATATTTAGGTTTTCCCTCTGTTCTCTCCTATATAGAAAGATGAATTTGGAACTCTAAATCCAACATGGTTTGTAGTAGCTCTTTGAAACTTGACAAAATAAAGGAGATCTCAGTTTTGTCTCTATGGTTTGTTTCCTCTTCAAGTAGCCCTAGGCACAGACTGTGGAAAGTACTTTCATTGAGATGGGTTGCCAAGCTTCTAAGAAATAACGAGTTTTGAAATACCAGCAAATATTTTTTCACCCAAATTTGATGATCTTGGTGGTAATGATCAGTACACAAATCCCACTTGGCTCACCAAATTTTGTTCTTCTAGGTTGAAGCGTTCGTCTACAGTAGCAGTTTTTATATTTAGGTTTCTCTCTGTTCTCTCCTATATAGATAGATGAATTTGGAACTCTAAATCCAACATGGTTTGTAGTAGCTCTTTGGAAACTTGACAAAATAAAGGAGTTCTCCGATTTTTCTCTATGGTTTGTTTCCTCTTCAAGTAGCCCTAGGCACAGACTTTGGAAAAGCACTTTCATTGAGAGGGGTTGCCAAGCTTCTAAGAAATTAACGAGTTTCCGAAATACCAGCAAGTATGTTTCACCCAATCTTGATGATACTTGGAGCTAATGATCAGTACACAAATCCCACTTGGATCACCAAATTTTGTTTCTTCTTATTTGAAGCGTTCGTGTACAGTAGCAGTTTTTATATTTAGGTTTCCTCTGTTCTCTCCTATATAGAAAGATGAATTTGGAACTCTAAATCCAACATGGTTTGTAGTAGCTCTTTGAAACTTGACAAAATAAAGGAGTTCTCAGTTTGTCTCTATGGTTTGTTTCCTCTTCAAGTAGCCTAGGCACAGACTGTGGAAAGCCCTTTCATTGAGATGGGTTGCCAAGCTTCCAAGAAATAACGAGTTTCCGAAATACTAGCAAATATTTTTTCACACAATCTTGTTGATACTTGGTGGTAATGATCAGTACACAAATCCCTCTTGGCTCACCCAATTTTGTACTTCTAGGTTGAAGCGTTCGTCTACAGTAGCAGTTTTTATATTTAGGTTTCCCTCTGTTCTCTCCTATATAGATAGATGAATTTGGAACTCCTAAATCCCAACATGGTTTGTAGTAGCTCTTTGAACTTGACAAAATAAAGGAGTTCTCCGATTTTTTCTCTATGGTTTGTTTCCTCTTCAAGTAGCCCTAGGCACAGACTTTGGAAATCACATTCATTGAGAGGGGTTGCCAAGCTTCTAAGAAATAACGAGTTTCCGAAATACCAGCAATATTTATTCACCCAATCTTAATGATACTTGGAGCTAATGATCAGTACACAAATCCCACTTGGATCACCAATTTTGTTCTTCTTGGTTGAAGCGTTCGTCTACAGTAGCAGTTTTTATATTTTAGGTTCCCCTCTGTTCTCTCTATATAGAAAGATGAATTTGGAACTCTAAATCCAACATGGTTTGTAGTAGCTCTTTGAAACTTGACAAAATAAGGGAGTTCTCAGTTTTGTCTCTATGGTTTGTTTCCTCTTCAAGTAGCCCTAGGCACAGACTGTGGAAAGCACTTTCATTGAAATGGTTGCAAGCTTCTAAGAAATTACGAGTTTCCGAAATACCAGCAAATTATTTCACAATCTTGTTGATACTTGGTGGTAATGATCAGTAACAAATCCCACTTGGCTCACCAAATTTTGTTCTTCTAGGTTGAAGCGTTCGTCTACAGTAGCAGTTTTTATATTTAGGTTTCCCTCTGTTCTCTCCTATATAGAAAGATGAATTTGGAACTCTAAATCCAACATGGTTTGTAGTAGCTCTTTGAACTTGACAAATAAAGGAGGTCTCAGATTTGTCTCTATGGTTTTGTTTCCTCTTCGAGGAGCCGTAGGCACAGACTGTGGGAAAGCAATTTTCATTTGAGAGGGGTTGCCAGCTTCTAAGAAATAACGAGTTTCGAAATACCAGCAAATATTTTTTCACCCAAATTTGATGATTCTTGGTGGTAATGATCAGTACACAAATCCCACTTGGCTCACGAAATTTTGTTCTTCTAGGTTGAAGCGTTCGTCTACAGTAGCAGTTTTTATATTTAAGTTTCCCTCGGTTCTCTCCTATATAGATAGATGAATTTGGAACTCTAAATCCAACATGGTTTGTAGTAGCTCTTTGAAACTTGACAAAATAAAGGAGTTCTCCCGATTTTTCTCTATGGTTGTTTCTCTTCAAGTAGCCCTAGGCACAGACTTTGAAAAGCACTTTTATTGAGAGGTGTTGCCAAGCTTCTAAGAAATAACGAGTTTTCCGAAATACCAGCAAATATTTTTCACCCAATCTTGATGATACTTGGAGCTAATGATCAGTACACAAATCCCACTTGGCTCACGAAATTTTGTTCTTCTTGGTTGAAGCGTTCGTCTACAGTAGCAGTTTTATATTTAGGTTTCCCTCTGTTTTCTCTCCTATATAGAAAGATGAATTGGAACTCTAAATCCAACATGGTTTGTAAGGTAGCTCTTTGAAACTTGACAAAATAAAGGAGTTTCTCAGTTTTGTCTCTATGGTTGTTTTCCTCTTCAAGTAGCTCTAGGCACAGACTGTGGAAAGCACTTTCATTGAGATGGGTGCCAAGCTTCTAAGAAATAACGAGTTTCGAAATACCAGCAAATATGTTTTCACACAATCTTGTTGATACTTGGTGGTAATGATCAGTACACAAATCCCACTTGGCTCACCAAATTTGTGTTCTTCTAGGTGAAGCGTTCGTCTACAGTAGCAGTTTTTATATTTAGGTTTCTCTCTGTTCTCTCCTATATAGATAGATGAATTTGGAACTCTAAATCCAACATGGTTTTGTAGTAGCTCTTTGAAACTTGACAAAATAAAGGAGTTCTCCGATTTTTCTCTATGGTTTGTTTCCTCTTCAAGTAGCCGTAGGCACAGACTGTGAAAAGCACTTCATTGAGAGGGGTTGCCAAGCTTCTAAGAAATAACGAGTTTCCGAAATACCAGCAAGTATGTTTTCACCCATCTTGATGATACTTGGAGCTAATGATCAGTACACAAATCCCACTTGGATCACCAAATTTGTTCTTCTTGGTTGAAGCGTTCGTGTACAGTAGCAGTTTTTTATATTTAGGTTTCCCTCTGTTCTCTCCTATATAGAAAAGATGAATTTGGAACTCTAAATCCAACATGGTTTGTAGTAGCTCTTTGAAACTTGACAAAAAATATAGGAGTTCTCAGTTTTGTCTCTATGGTTTGTTTCCGCTTCAAGTATCCCTAGTCACAGACAGTGTAAAGCCCTTTCATTGAGATGGGTTGCCAAGCTTCCAAGAAATAACGTGTTTCCGAATACCAGCAAATATTTTTCACACAATCTTGTTGATACTTGGTGGTAATGATCAGTACACAAATCCCACTTGGCTCACCAAATTTTGTTCTTCTAGGTTGAAGCGTTCGTCTACAGTAGCAGTTTTTAACATTTAGGTTTCTCTCTGTTCTCTCCTGTATAGATAGATGAATTTGGAACTCTAAATCCAACATGGTTTGTAGTAGCTCTTTGAAACTTGACAAAATAAAGGAGTTCTCCGATTTTTCTCTATGGTTTGTTTTCCTCTTCAAGTAGCCCTAGGCACAGACTTTGGAAAACCACTTTCATTGGAGGGTTTGCCAAAGTTCTAAGAAATAACCAGTTTCCGAAATACCAGCCAAGTATTTTTCACCCAATCTTGATGATACTTGGAGCTAATGATCAGTACACAAAATCCCACTTGGCTCACCAAATTTTGTTCTTCCTGGTTGAAGCGTTCGTCTACAGTAGCAGTTTTTATATTTAGGTTTCCCTCTGTTCTCTCCTATATAGAAAGATGAATTTGAACTCTAAATCCAACATGGTTTGTAGTAGCTCTTTGGAACTTGACAAAATAAAGAGTTCTCAGTTTTGTCTCTATGGTTTGTTTCCTCTTCAAGTAGCCCTAGGCACAGACTGTGGAAAGCACTTTCATTGAGATGGGTTGCCAAGCTTCTAAGAAATAACGAGTTTCGAAATACCAGCAAATATTTTTTCACACAATCTTGTTGATACTTGGTGGTAATGATCAGTACACAAATCCCACTTGGCTCACCAAATTTTGTTTCTTCTAGGTTGAAGCGTTCGTCTACAGTAGCAGTTTTTATATTTAGGTTTCTCTCTGTTCTCTCCTATATAGATAGATGAATTTGGAACTCTATATCCAACATGGTTTGTAGTAGCTCTTTGAAACTTGACAAATAAAGGAGGTCTCAGATTGTCTCTATGGTTTGTTTACTCTTCAAGTAGCCGTAGGCACAGACTGTGGGAAAGCACTTTCATTGAGAGGGGTTGCCAAGCTTCTAGAGAAATAACGAGTTCGAAATACCAGCAATATTTTTTCACCCAATTTGATGATTCTTGGTGGTAATGATCAGTACACAAATCCCACTTGGCTCACGAAA
>NW_027515795.1:0-71185 GCF_048772815.1 Callospermophilus lateralis
TTCACTAAGCCCACTTGGCTGCCCAATTTTCACTCTTCTAGGTTCAAGCGTTCGTTTCCAGCAACACTTTGAATTTTTAGGTTTCACTCTGTTTTCTGCTATATAGATAGATGTGTTGAAACTCTAAATCAAATACGGTTTGTGCTAGCTCCTTGAAACTTGACCAAATGAAGTAGTTCTAAGTTCTATCTCTATGGTTTGTTTCCTCTTGAAGTACCCCTTGCAGAGACTGGTGAAAACCACTTTCGTTTGAAAGGGGTTGCCAAGCTTCCAAAAAACTACTAGTTGGCTGAAATCTCAGCAAACATTTTTTCACCAAATCTTGATGATACTTGGTGGTAATGATCAGTTCACTAAGCCCACTTGGCTGCCCAATTTTTATTCTTCTAGGTTGAAGCATTCGTTTCCAGTAACAGTTTGAATTTTTAGGTTTCACTCTGTTTTCTCCTACATAGATAGCTGTGTTTGGAATTCTAAATCAAACACGGTTTGTGCTAGCTCCTTGAAACTTGACCAAATGAAGTAGTTCTAAGTTCTATCTCTATGGTTTGTTTCCTCTTGAAGTACCCCTTGCAGAGACTGGCAAAAACCACTTTCGTTTGAAAGGGGTTGCCAAGCTTCCAAAAAACTACTAGTTGGCTGAAATCTCAGCAAACATTTTTTCACCAAATCTTGATGATACTTGGTGGTAATGATCAGTTCACTAAGCCCACTTGGCTGCCCAATTTTCACTCTTCTAGGTTCAAGCGTTCGTTTCCAGTAACAGTTTGAATTTTTAGGTTTCACTCTGTTTTCTGCTATATAGATAGATGTGTTGAAACTCTAAATCAAATACGGTTTGTGCTAGCTCCTTGAAACTTGAGCAAATGAAGTAGTTCTAAGTTCTATCTCTATGGTTTGTTTCCTCTTGAAGTACCCCATGCAGAGACTGGCGAAAACCACTTTCGTTTGAAAGGGGTTGCCAAGCTTCCAAAAAACTACTAGTTGGCTGAAATCTCAGCAAACATTTTTTCACCAAATCTTGATGAAACTTGGTGGTAATGATCAATTCACTAAGCCCACTTGGCTGCCCAATTTTCACTCTTCTAGGTTCAAGCGTTCGTTTCCAGTAACAGTTTGAATTTTTAGGTTTCACTCTGTTTTCTGCTATATAGATAGATGTGTTTGAAACTCTATATTAAATACGGTTTGTGCTAGCTCCTTGAAACTTGAGCAAATGAAGTAGTTCTAAGTTCTATGTCTATGGTTTGTTTCCCCTTGAAGTACCCCTTGCAGAGACTGGCGAAAAACACTTTCGTTTGAAAGGGGTTGCCAAGCTTCCAAAAAACTACTAGTTGGCTGAAATCTCAGCAAACATTTTTTCACCAAATCTTGATGATACTTGGTGGTAATGATCAGTTCACTAAGCCCACTTGGCTGCCCAATTTTCACTCTTCTAGGTTCAAGCGTTCGTTTCCAGGAACACTTTGAATTTTTAGGTTTCACTCTGTTTTCTGCTATATAGATAGATGTGTTGAAACTCTAAATCAAATACGGTTTGTGCTAGCTCCTTGAAACTTGACCAAATGAAGTAGTTCTAAGTTCTATCTCTATGGTTTGTTTCCTCTTGAAGTACCCCTTGCAGAGACTGGTGAAAACCACTTTCGTTTGAAAGGGGTTGCCAAGCTTCCAAAAAACTACTAGTTGGCTGAAATCTCAGCAAACATTTTTTCACCAAATCTTGATGATACTTGGTGGTAATGATCACTTCACTAAGCCCACTTGGCTGCCCAATTTTTATTCTTCTAGGTTGAAGCATTCGTTTCCAGTAACAGTTTGAATTTTTAGGTTTCACTGTGTTTTCTCCTACATAGATAGCTGTGTTTGGAATTCTAAATCAAACACGGTTTGTGCTAGCTCCTTGAAACTTGACCAAATGAAGTAGTTCTAAGTTCTATCTCCACGGATTGCTTCCTCTTGAAGTACCCAATGCAGAATCTGGCGAAAACCTCTTTCGTTTGAAAGGGGTTGCCAAGCTTCCAAAAAACTACTAGTTGGCTGAAATCTCAGCAAACATTTTTTCACCAAAACTTGATGATACTTGGTGGTAATGATCAGTTCACTAAGCCCACTTGCCTGTCCAATTTTTATTCTTCTAGGTTGAAGCATTCGTTTCCAGTAACAGTTTGAATTTTTAGGTTTCACTCTGTTTTCTCCTACATAGATACATGTGTTTTAAACTCTATATCAAATACGGTTTGTGCTAGCTCCTTGAAACTTGAGCAAATGAAGTAGTTCTAAGTTCTATCTCTATGGTTTGTTTCCCCTTGAAGTACCCCATGCAGAGACTGGCGAAAACCACTTTCGTTTGAAAGGGGTTGCCAAGCTTCCAAAAAACTACTAGTTGGCTGAAATCTCAGCAAACATTTTTTCACCAAATCTTGATGATACTTGGTGGTAATGATCAGTTCACTAAGCCCACTTGGCTGCCCAATTTTTATTCTTCTAGGTTGAAGCATTCGTTTCCAGTAACAGTTTGAATTTTTAGGTTTCACTCTGTTTTCTCCTACATAGATAGCTGTGTTTGGAATTCTAAATCAAACACGGTTTGTGCTAGCTCCTTGAAACTTGACCAAATGAAGTAGTTCTAAGTTCTATCTCTATGGTTTGTTTCCTCTTGAAGTACCCCTTGCAGAGACTGGCGAAAACCACTTTCGTTTGAAAGGGGTTGCCAAGCTTCCAAAAAACTACTAGTTGGCTGAAATCTCAGCAAACATTTTTTCACCAAATCTTGATGATACTTGGTGGTAATGATCAGTTCACTAAGCCCACTTGGCTGCCCAATTTTCACTCTTCTAGGTTCAAGCGTTCGTTTCCAGCAGCACTTTGAATTTTTAGGTTTCACTCTGTTTTCTGGTATATAGATAGATGTGTTGAAACTCTAAATCAAATACGGTTTGTGCTAGCTCCTTGAAACTTGACCAAATGAAGTAGTTCTAAGTTCTATCTCTATGGTTTGTTTCCTCTTGAAGTACCCCTTGCAGAGACTGGCGGAAAACCACTTTCGTTTGAAAGGGGTTGCCAAGCCTCCAAAAAACTACTAGTTGGCTGAAATCTCAGCAAACATTTTTTCACCAAATCTTGATGATACTTGGTGGTAATGATCACTTCACTAAGCCCACTTGGCTGCCCAATTTTTATTCTTCTAGGTTGAAGCATTCGTTTCCAGTAACAGTTTGAATTTTTAGGTTTCACTGTGTTTTCTCCTACATAGATAGCTGTGTTTGGAATTCTAAATCAAACACGGTTTGTGCTAGCTCCTTGAACCTTGACCAAATGAAGTAGTTCTAAGTTCTATCTCCATGGTTTGCTTCCTCTTGAAGTACCCCATGCAGAATCTGGCGAAAACCTCTTTCGTTTGAAAGGGGTTGCCAAGCTTCCAAAAAACTACTAGTTGGCTGAAATCTCAGCAAACATTTTTTTCAACAAATCTTGATGATACTTGGTGGTAATGATCAGTTCACTAAGCCCACTTGCCTGTCCAATTTTTATTCTTCTAGGTTGAAGCATTCGTTTCCAGTAACAGTTTGAATTTTTAGGTTTCACTCTGTTTTCTCCTACATAGATACATGTGTTTTAAACTCTATATCAAATACGGTTTGTGCTATCTCCTTGAAACTTGAGCAAATGAAGTAGTTCTAAGTTCTATCTCTATGGTTTGTTTCCCCTTGAAGTACCCCTTGCAGAGACTGGCGAAAAACACTTTCGTTTGAAAGGGGTTGCCAAGCTTCCAAAAAACTACTAGTTGGCTGAAATCTCAGCAAACATTTTTTCACCAAATCTTGATGATACTTGGTGGTAATGATCAGTTCACTAAGCCCACTTGGCTGCCCAATTTTCACTCTTCTAGGTTCAAGCGTTCATTTCCAGCAACACTTTGAATTTTTAGGTTTCACTCTGTTTTCTGGTATATAGATAGATGTTTTGAAACTCTAAATCAAATACGGTTTGTGCTAGCTCCTTGAAACTTGACCAAATGAAGTAGTTCTAAGTTCTATCTCTATGGTTTGTTTCCTCTTGAAGTACCCCTTGCAGAGACTGGTGAAAACCACTTTCGTTTGAAAGGGGTTGCCAAGCTTCCAAAAAACTACTAGTTGGCTGAAATCTCAGCAAACATTTTTTCACCAAATCTTGATGATACTTGGTGGTAATGATCAGTTCACTAAGCCCACTTGGCTGCCCAATTTTCACTCTTCTATGTTCAAGCGTTCGTTTCCAGTAACAGTTTGAATTTTTAGGTTTCACTCTGTTTTCTGCTATATAGATAGATGTGTTGAAACTCTAAATCAAATACGGTTTGTGCTAGCTCCTTGAAACTTGAGCAAATGAAGTAGTTCTAAGTTCTATCTCTATGGTTTGTTTCCTCTTGAAGTACCCCATGCAGAGACTGGCGAAAAACACTTTCGTTTGAAAGGGGTTGCCAAGCTTCCAAAAAACTACTAGTTGGCTGAAATCTCAGCAAACATTTTTTCACCAAATCTTGATGATACTTGGTGGTAATGATCAGTTCACTAAGCCCACTTGGCTGCCCAATTTTTATTCTTCTAGGTTGAAGCATTCGTTTCCAGTAACAGTTTGAATTTTTAGGTTTCACTCTGTTTTCTCCTACATAGATAGCTGTGTTTGGAATTCTAAATCAAACACGGTTTGTGCTAGCTCCTTGAAACTTGACCAAATGAAGTAGTTCTAAGTTCTATCTCTATGGTTTGTTTCCTCTTGAAGTACCCCTTGCAGAGACTGGCGAAAACCACTTTCGTTTGAAAGGGGTTGCCAAGCTTCCAAAAAACTACTAGTTGGCTGAAATCTCAGCAAACATTTTTTCACCAAATCTTGATGATACTTGGTGGTAATGATCAGTTCACTAAGCCCACTTGGCTGCCCAATTTGTACTCTTCAAGGTTCAAGCGTTCGTTTCCAGTAACAGTTTGAATTTTTAGGTTTCACTCTGTTTTCTGCTATATAGATAGATGTGTTGAAACTCTAAATCAAATACGGTTTGTGCTAGCTCCTTGAAACTTGAGCAAATGAAGTAGTTCTAAGTTCTATCTCTATGGTTTGTTTCCTCTTGAAGTACCCCATGCAGAGACTGGCGAAAACCACTTTCGTTTGAAAGGGGTTGCCAAGCTTCCAAAAAACTACTAGTTGGCTGAAATCTCAGCAAACATTTTTTCACCAAATCTTGATGAAACTTGGTGGTAATGATCAATTCACTAAGCCCACTTGGCTGCCCAATTTTCACTCTTCTAGGTTCAAGCGTTCGTTTCCAGTAACAGTTTGAATTTTTAGGTTTCACTCTGTTTTCTGCTATATAGATAGATGTGTTTGAAACTCTATATTAAATACGGTTTGTGCTAGCTCCTTGAAACTTGAGCAAATGAAGTAGTTCTAAGTTCTATGTCTATGGTTTGTTTCCCCTTGAAGTACCCCTTGCAGAGACTGGCGAAAAACACTTTCGTTTGAAAGGGGTTGCCAAGCTTCCAAAAAACTACTAGTTGGCTGAAATCTCAGCAAACATTTTTTCACCAAATCTTGATGATACTTGGTGGTAATGATCAGTTCACTAAGCCCACTTGGCTGCCCAATTTTCACTCTTCTAGGTTCAAGCGTTCGTTTCCAGCAACACTTTGAATTTTTAGGTTTCACTCTGTTTTCTGCTATATAGATAGATGTGTTGAAACTCTAAATCAAATACGGTTTGTGCTAGCTCCTTGAAACTTGAGCAAATGAAGTAGTTCTAAGTTCTATCTCTATGGTTTGTTTCCTCTTGAAGTACCCCTTGCAGAGACTGGTGAAAACCACTTTCGTTTGAAAGGGGTTGCCAAGCTTCCAAAAAACTACTAGTTGGCTGAAATCTCAGCAAACATTTTTTCACCAAATCTTGATGATACTTGGTGGTAATGATCAGTTCACTAAGCCCACTTGGCTGCCCAATTTTTATTCTTCTAGGTTGAAGCATTCGTTTCCAGTAACAGTTTGAATTTTTAGGTTTCACTGTGTTTTCTCCTACATAGATAGCTGTGTTTGGAATTCTAAATCAAACACGGTTTGTGCTAGCTCCTTGAAACTTGACCAAATGAAGTAGTTCTAAGTTCTATCTCCATGGATTGCTTCCTCTTGAAGTACCCCATGCAGAATCTGGCGAAAACCTCTTTCGTTTGAAAGGGGTTTCCAAGCTTCCAAAAAACTACTAGTTGGCTGAAATCTCAGCAAACATTTTTTCACCAAATCTTGATGATACTTGGTGGTAATGATCAGTTCACTAAGCCCACTTGGCTGCCCAATTTTCACTCTTCTAGGTTCAAGCGTTCGTTTCCAGCAACACTTTGAATTTTTAGGTTTCACTCTGTTTTCTGCTATATAGATAGATGTGTTGAAACTCTAAATCAAATACGGTTTGTGCTACCTCCTTGAAACTTGACCAAATGAAGTAGTTCTAAGTTCTATCTCTATGGTTTGTTTCCTCTTGAAGTACCCCTTGCAGAGACTGGTGAAAACCACTTTCGTTTGAAAGGGGTTGCCAAGCTTCCAAAAAACTACTAGTTGGCTGAAATCTCAGCAAACATTTTTTCACCAAATCTTGATGATACTTGGTGGTAATGATCAGTTCACTAAGCCCACTTGGCTGCCCAATTTTCACTCTTCTAGGTTCAAGCGTTCGTTTCCAGTAACAGTTTGAATTTTTAGGTTTCACTCTGTTTTCTGCTATATAGATAGATGTGTTGAAACTCTAAATCAAATACGGTTTGTGCTAGCTCCTTGAAACTTGAGCAAATGAAGTAGTTCTAAGTTCTATCTCTATGGTTTGTTTCCTCTTGAAGTACCCCATGCAGAGACTGGCGAAAAACACTTTCGTTTGAAAGGGGTTGCCAAGCTTCCAAAAAACTACTAGTTGGCTGAAATCTCAGCAAACATTTTTTCACCAAATCTTGATGATACTTGGTGGTAATGATCAGTTCACTAAGCCCACTTGGCTGCCCAATTTTTATTCTTCTAGGTTGAAGCATTCGTTTCCAGTAACAGTTTGAATTTTTAGGTTTCACTCTGTTTTCTCCTACATAGATAGCTGTGTTTGGAATTCTAAATCAAACACGGTTTGTGCTAGCTCCTTGAAACTTGACCAAATGAAGTAGTTCTAAGTTCTATCTCTATGGTTTGTTTCCTCTTGAAGTACCCCTTGCAGAGACTGGCGAAAACCACTTTCGTTTGAAAGGGGTTGCCAAGCTTCCAAAAAACTACTAGTTGGCTGAAATCTCAGCAAACATTTTTTCACCAAATCTTGATGATACTTGGTGGTAATGATCAGTTCACTAAGCCCACTTGGCTGCCCAATTTTCACTCTTCTAGGTTCAAGCGTTCGTTTCCAGTAACAGTTTGAATTTTTAGGTTTCACTCTGTTTTCTGCTATATAGATAGATGTGTTGAAACTCTAAATCAAATACGGTTTGTGCTAGCTCCTTGAAACTTGAGCAAATGAAGTAGTTCTAAGTTCTATCTCTATGGTTTGTTTCCTCTTGAAGTACCCCATGCAGAGACTGGCGAAAACCACTTTCGTTTGAAAGGGGTTGCCAAGCTTCCAAAAAACTACTAGTTGGCTGAAATCTCAGCAAACATTTTTTCACCAAATCTTGATGAAACTTGGTGGTAATGATCAATTCACTAAGCCCACTTGGCTGCCCAATTTTCACTCTTCTAGGTTCAAGCGTTCGTTTCCAGTAACAGTTTGAATTTTTAGGTTTCACTCTGTTTTCTGCTATATAGATAGATGTGTTTGAAACTCTATATTAAATACGGTTTGTGCTAGCTCCTTGAAACTTGAGCAAATGAAGTAGTTCTAAGTTCTATGTCTATGGTTTGTTTCCCCTTGAAGTACCCCTTGCAGAGACTGGCGAAAAACACTTTCGTTTGAAAGGGGTTGCCAAGCTTCCAAAAAACTACTAGTTGGCTGAAATCTCAGCAAACATTTTTTCACCAAATCTTGATGATACTTGGTGGTAATGATCAGTTCACTAAGCCCACTTGGCTGCCCAATTTTCACTCTTCTAGGTTCAAGCGTTCGTTTCCAGCAACACTTTGAATTTTTAGGTTTCACTCTGTTTTCTGCTATATAGATAGATGTGTTGAAACTCTAAATCAAATACGGTTTGTGCTAGCTCCTTGAAACTTGACCAAATGAAGTAGTTCTAAGTTCTATCTCTATGGTTTGTTTCCTCTTGAAGTACCCCTTGCAGAGACTGGTGAAAACCACTTTCGTTTGAAAGGGGTTGCCAAGCTTCCAAAAAACTACTAGTTGGCTGAAATCTCAGCAAACATTTTTTCACCAAATCTTGATGATACTTGGTGGTAATGATCACTTCACTAAGCCCACTTGGCTGCCCAATTTTTATTCTTCTAGGTTGAAGCATTCGTTTCCAGTAACAGTTTGAATTTTTAGGTTTCACTCTGTTTTCTCCTACATAGATAGCTGTGTTTGGAATTCTAAATCAAACACGGTTTGTGCTAGCTCCTTGAAACTTGACCAAATGAAGTAGTTCTAAGTTCTATCTCCATGGATTGCTTCCTCTTGAAGTACCCCATGCAGAATCTGGCGAAAACCTCTTTCGTTTGAAAGGGGTTGCCAAGCTTCCAAAAAACTACTAGTTGGCTGAAATCTCAGCAAACATTTTTTCACCAAATCTTGATGATACTTGGTGGTAATGATCAGTTCACTAAGCCCACTTGCCTGTCCAATTTTTATTCTTCTAGGTTGAAGCATTCGTTTCCAGTAACAGTTTGAATTTTTAGGTTTCACTCTGTTTTCTCCTACATAGATACATGTGTTTTAAACTCTATATCAAATACGGTTTGTGCTAGCTCCTTGAAACTTGAGCAAATGAAGTAGTTCTAAGTTCTATCCCTATGGTTTGTTTCCCCTTGAAGTACCCCATGCAGAGACTGGCGAAAACCACTTTCGTTTGAAAGGGGTTGCCAAGCTTCCAAAAAACTACTAGTTGGCTGAAATCTCAGCAAACATTTTTTCACCAAATCTTGATGATACTTGGTGGTAATGATCAGTTCACTAAGCCCACTTGGCTGCCCAATTTTCACTCTTCTAGGTTCAAGCGTTCGTTTCCAGTAACAGTTTGAATTTTTAGGTTTCACTCTGTTTTCTGCTATATAGATAGATGTGTTGAAACTCTAAATCAAATACGGTTTGTGCTAGCTCCTTGAAACTTGAGCAAATGAAGTAGTTCTAAGTTCTATCTCTATGGTTTGTTTCCTCTTGAAGTACCCCATGCAGAGACTGGCGAAAAACACTTTCGTTTGAAAGGGGTTGCCAAGCTTCCAAAAAACTACTAGTTGGCTGAAATCTCAGCAAACATTTTTTCACCAAATCTTGATGATACTTGGTGGTAATGATCAGTTCACTAAGCCCACTTGCCTGTCCAATTTTTATTCTTCTAGGTTGAAGCATTCGTTTCCAGTAACAGTTTGAATTTTTAGGTTTCACTCTGTTTTCTCCTACATAGATACATGTGTTTTAAACTCTATATCAAATACGGTTTGTGCTAGCTCCTTGAAACTTGAGCAAATGAAGTAGTTCTAAGTTCTATCTCTATGGTTTGTTTCCCCTTGAAGTACCCCATGCAGAGACTGGCGAAAACCACTTTCGTTTGAAAGGGGTTGCCAAGCTTCCAAAAAACTACTAGTTGGCTGAAATCTCAGCAAACATTTTTTCACCAAATCTTGATGATACTTGGTGGTAATGATCAGTTCACTAAGCCCACTTGGCTGCCCAATTTTCACTCTTCTAGGTTCAAGCGTTCGTTTCCAGTAACAGTTTGAATTTTTAGGTTTCACTCTGTTTTCTGCTATATAGATAGATGTGTTTGAAACTCTATATCAAATACGGTTTGTGCTAGCTCCTTGAAACTTGAGCAAATGAAGTAGTTCTAAGTTCTATCTCTATGGTTTGTTTCCCCTTGAAGTACCCCTTGCAGAGACTGGCGAAAAACACTTTCGTTTGAAAGGGGTTGCCAAGCTTCCAAAAAACTACTAGTTGGCTGAAATCTCAGCAAACATTTTTTCACCAAATCTTGATGATACTTGGTGGTAATGATCAGTTCACTAAGCCCACTTGGCTGCCCAATTTTCACTCTTCTAGGTTCAAGCGTTCGTTTCCAGTAACAGTTTGAATTTTTAGGTTTCACTCTGTTTTCTGCTATATAGATAGATGTGTTGAAACTCTAAATCAAATACGGTTTGTGCTAGCTCCTTGAAACTTGAGCAAATGAAGTAGTTCTAAGTTCTATCTCTATGGTTTGTTTCCTCTTGAAGTACCCCATGCAGAGACTGGCGAAAAACACTTTCGTTTGAAAGGGGTTGCCAAGCTTCCAAAAAACTACTAGTTGGCTGAAATCTCAGCAAACATTTTTTCACCAAATCTTGATGATACTTGATGGTAATGATCAGTTCACTAAGCCCACTTGGCTGCCCAATTTTTATTCTTCTAGGTTGAAGCATTCGTTTCCAGTAACAGTTTGAATTTTTAGGTTTCACTCTGTTTTCTCCTACATAGATAGCTGTGTTTGGAATTCTAAATCAAACACGGTTTGTGCTAGCTCCTTGAAACTTGACCAAATGAAGTAGTTCTAAGTTCTATCTCTATGGTTTGTTTCCTCTTGAAGTACCCCTTGCAGAGACTGGCGAAAACCACTTTCGTTTGAAAGGGGTTGCCAAGCTTCCAAAAAACTACTAGTTGGCTGAAATCTCAGCAAACATTTTTTCACCAAATCTTGATGATACTTGGTGGTAATGATCAGTTCACTAAGCCCACTTGGCTGCCCAATTTTCACTCTTCTAGGTTCAAGCGTTCGTTTCCAGTAACAGTTTGAATTTTTAGGTTTCACTCTGTTTTCTGCTATATAGATAGATGTGTTGAAACTCTAAATCAAATACGGTTTGTGCTAGCTCCTTGAAACTTGAGCAAATGAAGTAGTTCTAAGTTCTATCTCTATGGTTTGTTTCCTCTTGAAGTACCCCATGCAGAGACTGGCGAGAACCACTTTCGTTTGAAAGGGGTTGCCAAGCTTCCAAAAAACTACTAGTTGGCTGAAATCTCAGCAAACATTTTTTCACCAAATCTTGATGAAACTTGGTGGTAATGATCAATTCACTAAGCCCACTTGGCTGCCCAATTTTCACTCTTCTAGGTTCAAGCGTTCGTTTCCAGTAACAGTTTGAATTTTTAGGTTTCACTCTGTTTTCTGCTATATAGATAGATGTGTTTGAAACTCTATATTAAATACGGTTTGTGCTAGCTCCTTGAAACTTGAGCAAATGAAGTAGTTCTAAGTTCTATGTCTATGGTTTGTTTCCCCTTGAAGTACCCCTTGCAGAGACTGGCGAAAAACACTTTCGTTTGAAAGGGGTTGCCAAGCTTCCAAAAAACTACTAGTTGGCTGAAATCTCAGCAAACATTTTTTCACCAAATCTTGATGATACTTGGTGGTAATGATCAGTTCACTAAGCCCACTTGCCTGTCCAATTTTTATTCTTCTAGGTTGAAGCATTCGTTTCCAGTAACAGTTTGAATTTTTAGGTTTCACTCTGTTTTCTCCTACATAGATACATGTGTTTTAAACTCTATATCAAATACGGTTTGTGCTAGCTCCTTGAAACTTGAGCAAATGAAGTAGTTCTAAGTTCTATCTCTATGGTTTGTTTCCCCTTGAAGTACCCCATGCAGAGACTGGCGAAAACCACTTTCGTTTGAAAGGGGTTGCCAAGCTTCCAAAAAACTACTAGTTGGCTGAAATCTCAGCAAACATTTTTTCACCAAATCTTGATGATACTTGGTGGTAATGATCAGTTCTGTAAGCCCACTTGGCTGCCCAATTTTCACTCTTCTAGGTTCAAGCGTTCGTTTCCAGTAACAGTTTGAATTTTTAGGTTTCACTCTGTTTTCTGCTATATAGATAGATGTGTTGAAACTCTAAATCAAATACGGTTTGTGCTAGCTCCTTGAAACTTGAGCAAATGAAGTAGTTCTAAGTTCTATCTCTATGGTTTGTTTCCTCTTGAAGTACCCCATGCAGAGACTGGCGAAAAACACTTTCGTTTGAAAGGGGTTGCCAAGCTTCCAAAAAACTACTAGTTGGCTGAAATCTCAGCAAACATTTTTTCACCAAATCTTGATGATACTTGGTGGTAATGATCACTTCACTAAGCCCACTTGGCTGCCCAATTTTTATTCTTCTAGGTTGAAGCATTCGTTTCCAGTAACAGTTTGAATTTTTAGGTTTCACTCTGTTTTCTCCTACATAGATACATGTGTTTTAAACTCTATATCAAATACGGTTTGTGCTAGCTCCTTGAAACTTGAGCAAATGAAGTAGTTCTAAGTTCTATCTCTATGGTTTGTTTCCCCTTGAAGTACCCCTTGCAGAGACTGGCGAAAAACACTTTCGTTTGAAAGGGGTTGCCAAGCTTCCAAAAAACTACTAGTTGGCTGAAATCTCAGCAAACATTTTTTCACCAAATCTTGATGATACTTGGTTGTAATGATCAGTTCACTAAGCCCACTTACCTGTCCAATTTTTATTCTTCTAGGTTGAAGCATTCGTTTCCAGTAACAGTTTGAATTTTTAGGTTTCACTCTGTTTTCTCCTACATAGATACATGTGTTTTAAACTCTATATCAAATACGGTTTGTGCTAGCTCCTTGAAACTTGAGCAAATGAAGTAGTTCTAAGTTCTATCTCTATGGTTTGTTTCCCCTTGAAGTACCCCATGCAGAGACTGGCGAAAACCACTTTCGTTTGAAAGGGGTTGCCAAGCTTCCAAAAAACTACTAGTTGGCTGAAATCTCAGCAAACATTTTTTCACCAAATCTTGATGATACTTGGTGGTAATGATCAGTTCACTAAGCCCACTTGGCTGCCCAATTTTCACTCTTCTAGGTTCAAGCGTTCGTTTCCAGTAACAGTTTGAATTTTTAGGTTTCCCTCTGTTTTCTGCTATATAGATAGATGTGTTTGAAACTCTATATCAAATACGGTTTGTGCTAGCTCCTTGAAACTTGAGCAAATGAAGTAGTTCTAAGTTCTATCTCTATGGTTTGTTTCCCCTTGAAGTACCCCTTGCAGAGACTGGCGAAAAACACTTTCGTTTGAAAGGGGTTGCCAAGCTTCCAAAAAACTACTAGTTGGCTGAAATCTCAGCAAACATTTTTTCACCAAATCTTGATGATACTTGGTGGTAATGATCAGTTCACTAAGCCCACTTGGCTGCCCAATTTTCACTCTTCTAGGTTCAAGCGTTCGTTTCCAGCAGCACTTTGAATTTTTAGTTTTCACTCTGTGTTTTGGTATATAGATAGATGTGTTGAAACTCTAAATCAAATACGGTTTGTGCTAGCTCCTTGAAACTTGACCAAATGAAGTAGTTCTAAGTTCTATCTCTATGGTTTGTTTCCTCTTGAAGTACCCCTTGCAGAGACTGGTGAAAACCACTTTCGTTTGAAAGGGGTTGCCAAGCTTCCAAAAAACTACTAGTTGGCTGAAATCTCAGCAAACATTTTTTCACCAAATCTTGATGATACTTGGTGGTAATGATCAGTTCACTAAGCCCACTTGGCTGCCCAATTTTCACTCTTCTAGGTTCAAGCGTTCGTTTCCAGCAGCACTTTGAATTTTTAGTTTTCACTCTGTGTTTTGGTATATAGATAGATGTGTTGAAACTCTAAATCAAATACGGTTTGTGCTAGCTCCTTGAAACTTGACCAAATGAAGTAGTTCTAAGTTCTATCTCTATGGTTTGTTTCCTCTTGAAGTACCCCTTGCAGAGACTGGTGAAAACCACTTTCGTTTGAAAGGGGTTGCCAAGCTTCCAAAAAACTACTAGTTGGCTGAAATCTCAGCAAACATTTTTTCACCAAATCTTGATGATACTTGATGGTAATGATCAGTTCACTAAGCCCACTTGGCTGCCCAATTTTTATTCTTCTAGGTTGAAGCATTTGTTTCCAGTAACAGTTTGAATTTTTAGGTTTCACTCTGTTTTCTCCTACATAGATAGCTGTGTTTGGAATTCTAAATCAAACACGGTTTGTGCTAGCTCCTTGAAACTTGACCAAATGAAGTAGTTCTAAGTTCTATCTCTATGGTTTGTTTCCTCTTGAAGTACCCCTTGCAGAGACTGGCGAAAACCACTTTCGTTTGAAAGGGGTTGCCAAGCTTCCAAAAAACTACTAGTTGGCTGAAATCTCAGCAAACATTTTTTCACCAAATCTTGATGATACTTGGTGGTAATGATCAGTTCACTAAGCCCACTTGGCTGCCCAATTTTCACTCTTCTAGGTTCAAGCGTTCGTTTCCAGTAACAGTTTGAATTTTTAGGTTTCACTCTGTTTTCTGCTATATAGATAGATGTGTTGAAACTCTAAATCAAATACGGTTTGTGCTAGCTCCTTGAAACTTGAGCAAATGAAGTAGTTCTAAGTTCTATCTCTATGGTTTGTTTCCTCTTGAAGTACCCCATGCAGAGACTGGCGAAAACCACTTTCGTTTGAAAGGGGTTGCCAAGCTTCCAAAAAACTACTAGTTGGCTGAAATCTCAGCAAACATTTTTTCACCAAATCTTGATGATACTTGGTGGTAATGATCACTTCACTAAGCCCACTTGGCTGCCCAATTTTTATTCTTCTAGGTTGAAGCATTCGTTTCCAGTAACAGTTTGAATTTTTAGGTTTCACTGTGTTTTCTCCTACATAGATAGCTGTGTTTGGAATTCTAAATCAAACACGGTTTGTGCTAGCTCCTTGAAACTTGACCAAATGAAGTAGTTCTACGTTCTATCTCCATGGTTTGCTTCCTCTTGAAGTACCCCATGCAGAATCTGGCGAAAACCTCTTTCGTTTGAAAGGGGTTGCCAAGCTTCCAAAAAACTACTAGTTGGCTGAAATCTCAGCAAACATTTTTTCACCAAATCTTGATGATACTTGGTGGTAATGATCAGTTCACTAAGCCCACTTACCTGTCCAATTTTTATTCTTCTAGGTTGAAGCATTCGTTTCCAGTAACAGTTTGAATTTTTAGGTTTCACTCTGTTTTCTCCTACATAGATACATGTGTTTTAAACTCTATATCAAATACGGTTTGTGCTAGCTCCTTGAAACTTGAGCAAATGAAGTAGTTCTAAGTTCTATCTCTATGGTTTGTTTCCCCTTGAAGTACCCCATGCAGAGACTGGCGAAAACCACTTTCGTTTGAAAGGGGTTGCCAAGCTTCCAAAAAACTACTAGTTGGCTGAAATCTCAGCAAACATTTTTTCACCAAATCTTGATGATACTTGGTGGTAATGATCAGTTCACTAAGCCCACTTGGCTGCCCAATTTTCACTCTTCTAGGTTCAAGCGTTCGTTTCCAGTAACAGTTTGAATTTTTAGGTTTCACTCTGTTTTCTGCTATATAGATAGATGTGTTTGAAACTCTATATCAAATACGGTTTGTGCTAGCTCCTTGAAACTTGAGCAAATGAAGTAGTTCTAAGTTCTATCTCTATGGTTTGTTTCCCCTTGAAGTACCCCTTGCAGAGACTGGCGAAAAACACTTTCGTTTGAAAGGGGTTGCCAAGCTTCCAAAAAACTACTAGTTGGCTGAAATCTCAGCAAACATTTTTTCACCAAATCTTGATGATACTTGGTGGTAATGATCAGTTCACTAAGCCCACTTGGCTGCCCAATTTTCACTCTTCTAGGTTCAAGCGTTCGTTTCCAGCAGCACTTTGAATTTTTAGTTTTCACTCTGTGTTTTGGTATATAGATAGATGTGTTGAAACTCTAAATCAAATACGGTTTGTGCTAGCTCCTTGAAACTTGACCAAATGAAGTAGTTCTAAGTTCTATCTCTATGGTTTGTTTCCTCTTGAAGTACCCCTTGCAGAGACTGGTGAAAACCACTTTCGTTTGAAAGGGGTTGCCAAGCTTCCAAAAAACTACTAGTTGGCTGAAATCTCAGCAAACATTTTTTCACCAAATCTTGATGATACTTGGTGGTAATGATCACTTCACTAAGCCCACTTGGCTGCCCAGTTTTTATTCTTCTAGGTTGAAGCATTCGTTTCCAGTAACAGTTTGAATTTTTAGGTTTCACTGTGTTTTCTCCTACATAGATAGCTGTGTTTGGAATTCTAAATCAAACACGGTTTGTGCTAGCTCCTTGAAACTTGACCACATGAAGTAGTTCTAAGTTCTATCTCCATGGTTTGCTTCCTCTTGAAGTACCCCATGCAGAATCTGGCGAAAACCTCTTTCGTTTGAAAGGGGTTGCCAAGCTTCCAAAAAACTACTAGTTGGCTGAAATCTCAGCAAACATTTTTTCACCAAATCTTGATGATACTTGGTGGTAATGATCAGTTCACTAAGCCAACTTGCCTGTCCAATTTTTATTCTTCTAGGTTGAAGCATTCGTTTCCAGTAACAGTTTGAATTTTTAGGTTTCACTCTGTTTTCTCCTACATAGATAGCTGTGTTTGGAATTCTAAATCAAACACGGTTTGTGCTAGCTCCTTGAAACTTGACCAAATGAAGTAGTTCTAAGTTCTATCTCTATGGTTTGTTTCCTCTTGAAGTACCCCTTGCAGAGACTGGCGAAAACCACTTTCGTTTGAAAGGGGTTGCCAAGCTTCCAAAAAACTACTAGTTGGCTGAAATCTCAGCAAACATTTTTTCACCAAATCTTGATGATACTTGGTGGTAATGATCAGTTCACTAAGCCCACTTGGCTGCCCAATTTTCACTCTTCTAGGTTCAAGCGTTCGTTTCCAGTAACAGTTTGAATTTTTAGGTTTCACTCTGTTTTCTGCTATATAGATAGATGTGTTGAAACTCTAAATCAAATACGGTTTGTGCTAGCTCCTTGAAACTTGAGCAAATGAAGTAGTTCTAAGTTCTATCTCTATGGTTTGTTTCCTCTTGAAGTACCCCATGCAGAGACTTTCGAAAACCACTTTCGTTTGAAAGGGGTTGGCAAGCTTCCAAAAAACTACTAGTTGGCTGAAATCTCAGCAAACATTTTTTCACCAAATCTTGATGATACTTGGTGGTAATGATCAGTTCACTAAGCCCACTTGGCTGCCCAATTTTCACTCTTCTAGGTTCAAGCGTTCGTTTCCAGTAACAGTTTGAATTTTTAGGTTTCACTCTGTTTTCTGCTATATAGATAGATGTGTTTGAAACTCTATATCAAATACGGTTTGTGCTAGCTCCTTGAAACTTGAGCAAATGAAGTAGTTCTAAGTTCTATCTCTATGGTTTGTTTCCCCTTGAAGTACCCCTTGCAGAGACTGGCGAAAAACACTTTCGTTTGAAAGGGGTTGCCAAGCTTCCAAAAAACTACTAGTTGGCTGAAATCTCAGCAAACATTTTTTCACCAAATCTTGATGATACTTGGTGGTAATGATCAGTTCACTAAGCCCACTTGGCTGCCCAATTTTCACTCTTCTAGGTTCAAGTGTTCGTTTCCAGCAGCACTTTGAATTTTTAGGTTTCACTCTGTTTTCTGGTATATAGATAGATGTGTTGAAACTCTAAATCAAATACGGTTTGTGCTAGCTCCTTGAAACTTGACCAAATGAAGTAGTTCTAAGTTCTATCTCTATGGTTTGTTTCCTCTTGAAGTACCCCTTGCAGAGAGTGGTGAAAACCACTTTCGTTTGAAAAGGGTTGCCAAGCTTCCAAAAAACTACTAGTTGGGTGAAATCTCAGCAAACATTTTTTCACCAAATCTTGATGATACTTGGTGGTAATGATCACTTCACTAAGCCCACTTGGCTGCCCAATTTTTATTCTTCTAGGTTGAAGCATTCGTTTCCAGTAACAGTTTGAATTTTTAGGTTTCACTTTGTTTTCTGCTATATAGATAGATGTGTTGAAACTCTAAATCAAATACGGTTTGTGCTAGCTCCTTGAAACTTGACCAAATGAAGTAGTTCTAAATTCTATCTCTATGGTTTGTTTCCTCTTGAAGTACCCCTTGCAGAGACTGGTGAAAACCACTTTCGTTTGAAAGGGGTTGCCAAGCTTCCAAAAAACTACTAGTTGGCTGAAATCTCAGCAAACATTTTTTCACCAAATCTTGATGATACTTGGTGGTAATGATCAGTTCACTAAGCCCACTTGGCTGCCCAATTTTCACTCTTCTAGGTTCAAGCGTTCGTTTCCAGCAAGACTTTGAATTTTTAGGTTTCACTCTGTTTTCTGCTATATAGATAGATGTGTTGAAACTCTAAATCAAATACGGTTTGTGCTAGCTCCTTGAAACTTGAGCAAATGAAGTAGTTCTAAGTTCTAGGTCTATGGTTTGTTTCCTCTTGAAGTACCCCATGCAGAGACTGGCGAAAAACACTTTCGTTTGAAAGGGGTTGCCAAGCTTCCAAAAAACTACTAGTTGGCTGAAATCTCAGCAAACATTTTTTCACCAAATCTTGATGATACTTGGTGGTAATGATCACTTCACTAAGCCCACTTGGCTGCCCAATTTTTATTCTTCTAGGTTGAAGCATTCGTTTCCAGTAACAGTTTGAATTTTTAGGTTTCACTGTGTTTTCTCCTACATAGATAGCTGTGCTTGGAATTCTAAATCAAACACGGTTTGTGCTAGCTCCTTGAAACTTGACCAAATGAAGTAGTTCTAAGTTCTATCTCCATGGTTTTTTTCCTCTTGAAGTACCCCATGCAGAATCTGGCGAAAACCTCTTTCGTTTGAAAGGGGTTGCCAAGCTTCCAAAAAACTACTAGTTGGCTGAAATCTCAGCAAACATTTTTTCACCAAATCTTGATGATACTTGGTGGTAATGATCAGTTCACTAAGCCCACTTGCCTTTCCAATTTTTATTCTTCTAGGTTGAAGCATTCGTTTCCAGTAAAAGTTTGAATTTTTAGGTTTCACTCTGTTTTCTCCTACATAGATACATGTGTTTTAAACTCTATATCAAATACGGTTTGTGCTAGCTCCTTGAAACTTGAGCAAATGAAGTAGTTCTAAGTTCTATCTCTATGGTTTGTTTCCCCTTGAAGTACCCCATGCAGAGACTGGCGAAAACCACTTTCGTTTGAAAGGGGTTGCCAAGCTTTCCAAAAAACTACTAGTTGGCTGAAATCTCAGCAAACATTTTTTCACCAAATCTTGATGATACTTGGTGGTAATGATCAGTTCACTAAGCCCACTTGGCTGCCCAATTTTCACTCTTCTAGGTTCAAGCGTTCGTTTCCAGTAACAGTTTGAATTTTTAGGTTTCACTCTGTTTTCTGCTATATAGATAGATGTGTTGAAACTCTAAATCAAATACGGTTTGTGCTAGCTCCTTGAAACTTGAGCAAATGAAGTAGTTCTAAGTTCTATCTCTATGGTTTGTTTCCTCTTGAAGTACATCATGCAGAGACTGGCGAAAACCACTTTCGTTTGAAAGGGGTTGCCAAGCTTCCAAAAAACTACTAGTTGGCTGAAATCTCAGCAAACATTTTTTCACCGAATCTTGATGATACTTGGTGGTAATGATCAGTTCACTAAGCCCACTTGGCTGCCCAATTTTCACTCTTCTAGGTTCAAGCGTTCGTTTCCAGTAACAGTTTGAATTTTTAGGTTTCACTCTGTTTTCTGCTATATAGATAGATGTGTTGAAACTCTAAATCAAATACGGTTTGTGCTAGCTCCTTGAAACTTGAGCAAATGAAGTAGTTCTAAGTTCTATCTCTATGGTTTGTTTCCTCTTGAAGTACCCCATGCAGAGACTGGCGAAAAACACTTTCGTTTGAAAGGGGTTGCCAAGCTTCCAAAAAACTACTAGTTGGCTGAAATCTCAGCAAACATTTTTTAACCAAATCTTGATGATACTTGGTGGTAATAATCAGTTCACTAAGCCCACTTGGCTGCCCAGTTTTCACTCTTCTAGGTTCAAGCGTTCGTTTCCAGTAACAGTTTGAATTTTTAGGTTTCACTCTGTTTTCTGCTATATAGATAGATGTGTTGAAACTCTAAATCAAATACGGTTTGTGCTAGCTCCTTGAAACTTGAGCAAATGAAGTAGTTCTAAGTTCTATCTCTATAGTTTGTTTCCTCTTCAAGTACCCCATGCAGAGACTGGCGAAAACCACTTTCGTTTGAAAGGGGTTGCCAAGCTTCCAAAAAACTACTAGTTGGCTGAAATCTCAGCAAACATTTTTTCACCAAATCTTGATGATACTTGGTGGTAATGATCACTTCACTAAGCCCACTTGGCTGCCCAATTTTTATTCTTCTAGGTTGAAGCATTCGTTTCCAGTAACAGTTTGAATTTTTAGGTTTCACTGTGTTTTCTCCTACATAGATAGCTGTGTTTGGAATTCTAAATCAAACACGGTTTGTGCTAGCTCCTTGAAACTTGACCAAATGAAGTAGTTCTAAGTTCTATCTCCATGGTTTGCTTCCTCTTGAAGTACCCCATGCAGAATCTGGCGAAAACCTCTTTCGTTTGAAAGGGGTTGCCAAGCTTCCAAAAAACTACTAGTTGGCTGAAATCTCAGCAAACATTTTTTCACCAAATCTTGATGATACTGGTGGTAATGATCAGTTCACTAAGCCCACTTGAATGTCCAATTTTTATTATTCTAGGTTGAAGCATTCGTTTCCAGTAACAGTTTGAATTTTTAGGTTTCACTCTGTTTTCTCCTACATAGATACATGTGTTTTAAACTCTATATCAAATACGGTTTGTGCTAGCTCCTTGAAACTTGAGCAAATGAAGTAGTTCTAAGTTCTATCTCTATGGTTTGTTTCCCCTTGAAGTACCCCATGCAGAGACTGGCGAAAACCACTTTCGTTTGAAAGGGGTTGCCAAGCTTCCAAAAAACTACTAGTTGGCTGAAATCTCAGCAAACATTTTTTCACCAAATCTTGATGATACTTGGTGGTAATGATCAGTTCACTAAGCCCACTTGGCTGCCCAATTTTCACTCTTCTAGGTTCAAGCGTTCGTTTCCAGTAACAGTTTGAATTTTTAGGTTTCACTCTGTTTTCTGCTATATAGATAGATGTGTTGAAACTCTAAATCAAATACGGTTTGTGCTAGCTCCTTGAAACTTGAGCAAATGAAGTAGTTCTAAGTTCTATCTCTATGGTTTGTTTCCTCTTCAAGTACCCCATGCAGAGACTGGCGAAAAACACTTTCGTTTGAAAGGGGTTGCCAAGCTTCCAAAAAACTACTAGTTGGCTGAAATCTCAGCAAACATTTTTTCACCGAATCTTGATGATACTTGGTGGTAATGATCAGTTCACTAAGCCCACTTGGCTGCCCAATTTTCACTCTTCTAGGTTCAAGCGTTCGTTTCCAGTAACAGTTTGAATTTTTAGGTTTCACTCTGTTTTCTGCTATATAGATAGATGTGTTGAAACTCTAAATCAAATACGGTTTGTGCTAGCTCCTTGAAACTTGAGCAAATGAAGTAGTTCTAAGTTCTATGTCTATCGTTTGTTTCCTCTTGAAGTACCCCCATGCAGAGACTGGCGAAAAACACTTTCGTTTGAAAGGGGTTGCCAAGCTTCCAAAAAACTACTAGTTGGCTGAAATCTCAGCAAATATTTTTTCACCAAATCTTGATGATACTTGGTGGTAATGATCAGTTCACTAAGCCCACTTGGCTGCCCAGTTTTCACTCTTCTAGGTTCAAGCGTTCGTTTCCAGTAACAGTTTGAATTTTTAGGTTTCACTCTGTTTTCTGCTATATAGATAGATGTGTTGAAACTCTAAATCAAATACGGTTTGTGCTAGCTCCTTGAAACTTGAGCAAATGAAGTAGTTCTAAGTTCTATCTCTATGGTTTGTTTCCTCTTGAAGTACCCCATGCAGAGACTGGCGAAAACCACTTTCGTTTGAAAGGGGTTGCCAAGCTTCCAAAAAACTACTAGTTGGCTGAAATCTCAGCAAACATTTTTTCACCAAATCTTGATGATACTTGGTGGTAATGATCACTTCACTAAGCCCACTTGGCTGCCCAATTTTTATTCTTCTAGGTTGAAGCATTCGTTTCCAGTAACAGTTTGAATTTTTAGGTTTCACTCTGTTTTCTCCTACATAGATAGCTGTGTTTGGAATTCTAAATCAAACACGGTTTGTGCTAGCTCCTTGAAACTTGACCAAATGAAGTAGTTCTAAGTTCTATCTCCATGGTTTGTTTCCTCTTGAAGTACCCCATGCAGAATCTGGCGAAAACCTCTTTCGTTTGAAAGGGGTTGCCAAGCTTCCAAAAAACTACTAGTTGGCTGAAATCTCAGCAAACATTTTTTCACCAAATCTTGATGATACTTGGTGGTAATGATCAGTTCACTAAGCCCACTTGGCTGCCCAATTTTCACTCTTCTAGGTTCAAGCGTTCGTTTCCAGTAACAGTTTGAATTTTTAGGTTTCACTCTGTTTTCTGCTATATAGATAGATGTGTTGAAACTCTAAATCAAATACGGTTTGTGCTAGCTCCTTGAAACTTGAGCAAATGAAGTAGTTCTAAGTTCTATCTCTATGGTTTGTTTCCTCTTGAAGTACCCCATACAGAGACTGGCGAAAAACACTTTCGTTTGAAAGGGGTTGCCAAGCTTCCAAAAAACTACTAGTTGGCTGAAATCTCAGCAAACATTTTTTCACCAAATCTTGATGATACTTGGTGGTAATGATCAGTTCACTAAGCCCACTTGGCTGCCCACTTTTCACTCTTCTAGGTTCAAGCGTTCGTTTCCAGTAACAGTTTGAATTTTTAGGTTTCACTCTGTTTTCTGCTATATAGATAGATGTGTTGAAACTCTAAATCAAATACGGTTTGTGCTAGCTCCTTGAAACTTGAGCAAATGAAGTAGTTCTAAGTTCTATCTCTATGGTTTGTTTCCTCTTGAAGTACCCCATGCAGAGACTGGCGAAAAACACTTTCGTTTGAAAGGGGTTGCCAAGCTTCCAAAAAACTACTAGTTGGCTGAAATCTCAGCAAACATTTTTTCACCAAATCTTGATGATACTTGGTGGTAATGATCAGTTCACTAAGCCCACTTGCCTGCCCAATTTTTATTCTTCTAGGTTGAAGCATTCGTTTCCAGTAACAGTTTGAATTTTTAGGTTTCACTCTGTTTTCTCCTACATAGATAGCTGTGTTTGGAATTCTAAATCAAACACGGTTTGTGCTAGCTCCTTGAAACTTGACCAAATGAAGTAGTTCTAAGTTCTATCTCTATGGTTTGTTTCCTCTTGAAGTACCCCTTGCAGAGACTGGCGAAAACCACTTTCGTTTGAAAGGGGTTGCCAAGCTTCCAAAAAACTACTAGTTGGCTGAAATCTCAGCAAACATTTTTTCACCAAATCTTGATGATACTGGTGGTAATGATCAGTTCACTAAGCCCACTTGAATGTCCAATTTTTATTATTCTAGGTTGAAGCATTCGTTTCCAGTAACAGTTTGAATTTTTAGGTTTCACTCTGTTTTCTCCTACATAGATACATGTGTTTTAAACTCTATATCAAATACGGTTTGTGCTAGCTCCTTGAAACTTGAGCAAATGAAGTAGTTCTAAGTTCTATCTCTATGGTTTGTTTCCCCTTGAAGTACCCCATGGAGAGACTGGCGAAAACCACTTTCGTTTGAAAGGGGTTGCCAAGCTTCCAAAAAACTACTAGTTGGCTGAAATCTCAGCAAACATTTTTTCACCAAATCTTGATGATACTTGGTGGTAATGATCAGTTCACTAAGCCCACTTGGCTGCCCAATTTTCACTCTTCTAGGTTCAAGCGTTCGTTTCCAGTAACAGTTTGAATTTTTAGGTTTCACTCTGTTTTCTGCTATATAGATAGATGTGTTGAAACTCTAAATCAAATACGGTTTGTGCTAGCTCCTTGAAACTTGAGCAAATGAAGTAGTTCTAAGTTCTATCTCTATGGTTTGTTTCCTCTTGAAGTACCCCATGCAGAGACTGGCGAAAAACACTTTCGTTTGAAAGGGGTTGCCAAGCTTCCAAAAAACTACTAGTTGGCTGAAATCTCAGCAAACATTTTTTCACCAAATCTTGATGATACTTGGTGGTAATGATCAGTTCACTAAGCCCACTTGCCTGCCCAATTTTTATTCTTCTAGGTTGAAGCATTCGTTTCCAGTAACAGTTTGAATTTTTAGGTTTCACTCTGTTTTCTCCTACATAGATAGCTGTGTTTGGAATTCTAAATCAAACACGGTTTGTGCTAGCTCCTTGAAACTTGACCAAATGAAGTAGTTCTAAGTTCTATCTCTATGGTTTGTTTCCTCTTGAAGTACCCCTTGCAGAGACTGGCGAAAACCACTTTCGTTTGAAAGGGGTTGCCAAGCTTCCAAAAAACTACTAGTTGGCTGAAATCTCAGCAAACATTTTTTCACCAAATCTTGATGATACTTGGTGGTAATGATCAGTTCACTAAGCCCACTTGGCTGCCCAATTTTCACTCTTCTAGGTTCAAGCGTTCGTTTCCAGTAACAGTTTGAATTTTTAGGTTTCACTCTGTTTTCTGCTATATAGATAGATGTGTTGAAACTCTAAATCAAATACGGTTTGTGCTAGCTCCTTGAAACTTGAGCAAATGAAGTAGTTCTAAGTTCTATCTCTATGGTTTGTTTCCTATTGAAGTACCCCATGCAGAGACTGGCGAAAACCACTTTCGTTTGAAAGGGGTTGCCAAGCTTCCAAAAAACTACTAGTTGGCTGAAATCTCAGCAAACATTTTTTCACCAAATCTTGATGAAACTTGGTGGTAATGATCAATTCACTAAGCCCACTTGGCTGCCCAATTTTCACTCTTCTAGGTTCAAGCGTTCGTTTCCAGTAACAGTTTGAATTTTTAGGTTTCACTCTGTTTTCTGCTATATAGATAGATGTGTTTGAAACTCTATATTAAATACGGTTTGTGCTAGCTCCTTGAAACTTGAGCAACTGAAGTAGTTCTAAGTTCTATGTCTATGGTTTGTTTCCCCTTGAAGTACCCCTTGCAGAGACTGGCGAAAAACACTTTCGTTTGAAAGGGGTTGCCAAGCTTCCAAAAAACTACTAGTTGGCTGAAATCTCAGCAAACATTTTTTCACCAAATCTTGATGGTACTTGGTGGTAATGATCAGTTCACTAAGCCTACTTGGCTGCCCAATTTTCACTCTTCTAGGTTGAAGCGTTCGTTTCCAGCAACACTTTGAATTTTTAGGTTTCACTCTGTTTTCTGCTATATAGATAGATGTGTTGAAACTCTAAATCAAATACGGTTTGTGCTAGCTCCTTGAAACTTGAGCAAATGAAGTAGTTCTAAGTTCTAGGTTTATGGTTTGTTTCCTCTTGAAGTACCCCATGCAGAGACTGGCGAAAAACACTTTCGTTTGAAAGGGGTTGCCAAGCTTCCAAAAAACTACTAGTTGGCTGAAATCTCAGCAAACATTTTTTCACCAAATCTTGATGATACTTGGTGGTAATGATCACTTCACTTAGCCCACTTGGCTGCCCAATTTTTATTCTTCTAGGTTGAAGCATTCGTTTCCAGTAACAGTTTGAATTTTTAGGTTTCACTGTGTTTTCTCCTACATAGATAGCTGTGTTTGGAATTCTAAATCAAACACGGTTTGTGCTAGCTCCTTGAAACTTGACCAAATGAAGTAGTTCTAAGTTCTATCTCCATGGTTTGCTTCCTCTTGAAGTACCCCGTGCAGAATCTGTCGAAAACCTCTTTCGTTTGAAAGGGGTTGCCAAGCTTCCAAAAAACTACTAGTTGGCTGAAATCTCAGCAAACATTTTTTCACCAAATCTTGATGATACTTGGTGGTAATGATCAGTTCACTAAGCCCACTTGCCTGTCCAATTTTTATTCTTCTAGGTTGAAGCATTCGTTTCCAATAACAGTTTGAATTTTTAGGTTTCACTCTGTTTTCTCCGACATAGATACATGTGTTTTAAACTCTATATCAAATACGGTTTGTGCTAGATCCTTGAAACTTGAGCAAATGAAGTAGTTCTAAGTTCTATCTCTATGGTTTGTTTCCCCTTGAAGTACCCCATGCAGAGACTGGCGAAAACCACTTTCGTTTGAAAGGGGTTGCCAAGCTTCCAAAAAACTACTAGTTGGCTGAAATCTCAGCAAACATTTTTTCACCAAATCTTGATGATACTTGGTGGTAATGATCAGGTCACTAAGCCCACTTGGCTGCCCAATTTTCACTCTTCTAGGTTCAAGCGTTCGTTTCCAGTAACAGTTTGAATTTTTAGGTTTCACTCTGTTTTCTGCTATATAGATAGATGTGTTGAAACTCTAAATCAAATACGGTTTGTGCTAGCTCCTTGAAACTTGAGCAAATGAAGTAGTTCTAAGTTCTATCTCTATGGTTTGTTTCCTCTTGAAGTACCCCATGCAGAGACTGCCGAAAACCACTTTCGTTTGAAAGGGGTTGGCAAGCTTCCAAAAAACTACTAGTTGGCTGAAATCTCAGCAAACATTTTTTCAGCAAATCTTGATGATACTTGGTGGTAATGATCAGTTCACTAAGCCCACTTGGCTGCCCAATTTTCACTCTTCTAGGTTCAAGCGTTCGTTTCCAGTAACAGTTTGAATTTTTAGGTTTCACTCTGTTTTCTCCTACATAGATACATGTGTTTTAAACTCTATATCAAATACGGTTTGTGCTAGCTCCTTGAAACTTGAGCAAATGAAGTAGTTCTAAGTTCTATCTCTATGGTTTGTTTCCCCTTGAAGTACCCCTTGCAGAGACTGGCGAAAAACACTTTCGTTTGAAAGGGGTTGCCAAGCTTCCAAAAAACTACTAGTTGGCTGAAATCTCAGCTAACATTTTTTCACCAAATCTTGATGATACTTGGTGGTAATGATCAGTTCACTAAGCCCACTTGGCTGCCCAATTTTCACTCTTCTAGGTTCAAGCGTTCGTTTCCAGCAACACTTTGAATTTTTAGGTTTCACTCTGTTTTCTGCTATATAGATAGATGTGTTGAAACTCTAAATCAAATACGGTTTGTGCTAGCTCCTTGAAACTTGACCAAATGAAGTAGTTCTAAGTTCTATCTCTATGGTTTGTTTCCTCTTGAAGTACCCCTTGTAGAGACTGGTGAAAACCACTTTCGTTTGAAAGGGGTTGCCAAGCTTCCAAAAAACTACTAGTTGGCTGAAATCTCAGCAAACATTTTTTCACCAAATCTTGATGATACTTGGTGGTAATGATCAGTTCACTAAGCCCACTTGGCTGCCCAATTTTCACTCTTCTAGGTTCAAGCGTTCGTTTCCAGTAACAGTTTGAATTTTTAGGTTTCACTCTGTTTTCTGCTATATAGATAGATGTGTTGAAACTCTAAATCAAATACGGTTTGTGCTAGCTCCTTGAAACTTGAGCAAATGAAGTAGTTCTAAGTTCTATGTCTATCGTTTGTTTCCTCTTGAAGTACCCCATGCAGAGACTGGCGAAAAACACTTTCGTTTGAAAGGGGTTGCCAAGCTTCCAAAAAACTACTAGTTGGCTGAAATCTCAGCAAACATTTTTTCACCAAATCTTGATGATACTTGGTGGTAATGATCAGTTCACTAAGCCCACTTGGCTGCCCAGTTTTCACTCTTCTAGGTTCAAGCGTTCGTTTCCAGTAACAGTTTGAATTTTTAGGTTTTACTCTGTTTTCTGCTATATAGATAGATGTGTTGAAACTCTAAATCAAATACGGTTTGTGCTAGCTCCTTGAAACTTGAGCAAATGAAGTAGTTCTAAGTTCTATCTCTATGGTTTGTTTCCTCTTGAAGTACCCCATGCAGAGACTGGCGAAAACCACTTTCGTTTGAAATGGGTTGCCAAGCTTCCAAAAAACTACTAGTTGGCTGAAATCTCAGCAAACATTTTTTCACCAAATCTTGATGATACTTGGAGGTAATGATCACTTCACTAAGCCCACTTGGCTGCCAAATTTTTATTCTTCTAGGTTGAAGCATTCGTTTCCAGTAACAGTTTGAATTTTTAGGTTTCACTCTGTTTTCTCCTACATAGATCGCTGTGTTTGGAATTCTAAATCAAACACGGTTTGTGCTAGCTCCTTGAAACTTGACCAAATGAAGTAGTTCTAAGTTCTATCTCCATGGTTTGTTTCCTCTTGAAGTACCCCATGCAGAATCTGGCGAAAACCTCTTTCGTTTGAAAGGGGTTGCCAAGCTTCCAAAAAACTACTAGTTGGCTGAAATCTCAGCAAACATTTTTTAACCAAATCTTGATGATACTTGGTGGTAATGATCAGTTCACTAAGCCCACTTGCCTGTCCAATTTTTATTCTTCTAGGTTGAAGCATTCGTTTCCAGTAACAGTTTGAATTTTTAGGTTTCACTCTGTTTTCTCCTACATAGATACATGTGTTTTAAACTCTATATCAAATACGGTTTGTGCTAGCTCCTTGAAACTTGAGCAAATGAAGTAGTTCTAAGTTCTATCTCTATGGTTTGTTTCCCCTTGAAGTACCCCATGCAGAGACTGGCGAAAACCACTTTCGTTTGAAAGGGGTTGCCAAGCTTCCAAAAAACTACTAGTTGGCTGAAATCTCAGCAAACATTTTTTCACCAAATCTTGATGATACTTGGTGGTAATGATCAGTTCACTAAGCCCACTTGGCTGCCCAATTTTCACTCTTCTAGGTTCAAGCGTTCGTTTCCAGTAACAGTTTGAATTTTTAGGTTTCACTCTGTTTTCTGCTATATAGATAGATGTGTTGAAACTCTAAATCAAATACGGTTTGTGCTAGCTCCTTGAAACTTGAGCAAATGAAGTAGTTCTAAGTTCTATCTCTATGGTTTGTTTCCTCTTGAAGTACCTCATACAGAGACTGGCGAAAAACACTTTCGTTTGAAAGGGGTTGCCAAGCTTCCAAAAAACTACTAGTTGGCTGAAATCTCAGCCAACATTTTTTCACCAAATCTTGATGATACTTGGTGGTAATGATCAGTTCACTAAGCCCACTTGCCTGTCCAATTTTTATTCTACTAGGTTGAAGCATTCGTTTCCAGTAACAGTTTGAATTTTTAGGTTTCACTCTGTTTTCTCCTACATAGATACATGTGTTTTAAACTCTTTATCAAATACGGTTTGTGCTAGCTCCTTGAAACTTGAGCAAATGAAGTAGTTCTAAGTTCTATCTCTATGGTTTGTTTCCCCTTGAAGTACCCCTTGCAGAGACTGGCGAAAAACACTTTCGTTTGAAAGGGGTTGCCAAGCTTCCAAAAAACTACTAGTTGGCTGAAATCTCAGCAAACATTTTTTCACCAAATCTTGATGATACTTGGTGATAATGATCAGTTCACTAAGCCCACTTGGCTGCCCAATTTTCACTCTTCTAGGTTCAAGCGTTCGTTTCCAGCAACACTTTGAATTTTTAGGTTTCACTCTGTTTTCTGGTATATAGATAGATGTGTTGAAACTCTAAATCAAATACGGTTTGTGCTAGCTCCTTGAAACTTGAGCAAATGAAGTAGTTCTAAGTTCTATCTCTATGGTTTGTTTCCTCTTGAAGTACCCCTTGCAGAGACTGGTGAAAACCACTTTCGTTTGAAAGGGGTTGCCAAGCTTCCAAAAACTACTAGTTGGCTGAAATCTCAGCAAACATTTTTTCACCAAATCTTGATGATACTTGGTGGTAATGATCAGTTCACTAAGCCCACTTGGCTGCCCAATTTTCACTCTTCTAGGTTCAAGCGTTCGTTTCCAGTAACAGTTTGAATTTTTAGGTTTCACTCTGTTTTCTGCTATATAGATAGATGTGTTGAAACTCTAAATCAAATACGGTTTGTGCTAGCTCCTTGAAACTTGAGCAAATGAAGTAGTTCTAAGTTCTATCTCTATGGTTTGTTTCCTCTTGAAGTACCCCATGCAGAGACTGGCGAAAAACACTTTCGTTTGAAAGGGGTTGCCAAGCTTCCAAAAAACTACTAGTTGGCTGAAATCTCAGCAAACATTTTTTCACCAAATCTTGATGATACTTGGTGGTAATGATCAGTTCACTAAGCCCACTTGGCTGCCCAATTTTCACTCTTCTAGGTTCAAGCGTTCGTTTCCAGTAACAGTTTGAATTTTTAGGTTTCACTCTGTTTTCTGCTATATAGATAGATGTGTTGAAACTCTAAATCAAATACGGTTTGTGCTAGCTCCTTGAAACTTGAGCAAATGAAGTAGTTCTAAGTTCTATGTCTATCGTTTGTTTCCTCTTGAAGTACCCCATGCAGAGACTGGCGAAAAACACTTTCGTTTGAAAGGGGTTGCCAAGCTTCCAAAAAACTACTAGTTGGCTGAAATCTCAGCAAACATTTTTTCACCAAATCTTGATGATACTTGGTGGTAATGATCAGTTCACTAAGCCCACTTGGCTGCCCAGTTTTCACTCTTCTAGGTTCAAGCGTTCGTTTCCAGTAACAGTTTGAATTTTTAGGTTTTACTCTGTTTTCTGCTATATAGATAGATGTGTTGAAACTCTAAATCAAATACGGTTTGTGCTAGCTCCTTGACACTTGAGCAAATGAAGTAGTTCTAAGTTCTATCTCTATGGTTTGTTTCCTCTTGAAGTACCCCATGCAGAGACTGGCGAAAACCACTTTCGTTTGAAAGGGGTTGCCAAGCTTCCAAAAAACTACTAGTTGGCTGAAATCTCAGCAAACATTTTTTCACCAAATCTTGATGATACTTGGAGTTAATGATCACTTCACTAAGCCCACTTGGCTGCCCAATTTTTATTCTTCTAGGTTGAAGCATTCGTTTCCAGTAACAGTTTGAAATTTCAGGTTTCACTCTATTTTCTCCTACATAGATAGCTGTGTTTGGAATTCTAAATCAAACACGGTTTGTGCTAGCTCCTTGAAACTTGACCAAATGAAGTAGTTCTAAGTTCTATCTCCATGGTTTGTTTCCTCTTGAAGTACCCCATGCAGAATCTGGCGAAAACCTCTTTCGTTTGAAAGGGGTTGCCAAGCTTCCAAAAAACTACTAGTTGGCTGAAATTTCAGCAAACATTTTTTAACCAAATCTTGATGATACTTGGTGGTAATGATCAGTTCACTAAGCCCACTTGCCTGTCCAATTTTTATTCTTCTAGGTTGAAGCATTCGTTTCCAGTAACAGTTTGAATTTTTAGGTTTCACTCTGTTTTCTCCTACATAGATACATGTGTTTTAAACTCTATATCAAATACGGTTTGTGCTAGCTCCTTGAAACTTGAGCAAATGAAGTAGTTCTAAGTTCTATCTCTATGGTTTGTTTCCCCTTGAAGTACCCCATGCAGAGACTGGCGAAAACCACTTTCGTTTGAAAGGGGTTGCCAAGCTTCCAAAAAACTACTAGTTGGCTGAAATCTCAGCAAACATTTTTTCACCAAATCTTGATGATACTTGGTGGTAATGATCAGTTCACTAAGCCCACTTGGCTGCCCAATTTTCACTCTTCTAGGTTCAAGCGTTCGTTTCCAGTAATAGTTTGAATTTTTAGGTTTCACTCTGTTTTCTGCTATATAGATAGATGTGTTGAAACTCTAAATCAAATACGGTTTGTGCTAGCTCCTTGAAACTTGAGCAAATGAAGTAGTTCTAAGTTCTATCTCTATGGTTTGTTTCCTCTTGAAGTACCCCATACAGAGACTGGCGAAAAACACTTTGGTTTGAAAGGGGTTGCCAAGCTTCCAAAAAACTACTAGTTGGCTGAAATCTCAGCAAACATTTTTTCACCAAATCTTGATGATACTTGGTGGTAATGATCAGTTCACTAAGCCCACTTGCCTGTCCAATTTTTATTCTACTAGGTTGAAGCATTCGTTTCCAGTAACAGTTTGAATTTTTAGGTTTCACTCTGTTTTCTCCTACATAGATACATGTGTTTTAAACTCTATATCAAATACGGTTTGTGCTAGCTCCTTGAAACTTGAGCAAATGAAGTAGTTCTAAGTTCTATCTCTATGGTTTGATTCCCCTTGAAGTACCCCTTGCAGAGACTGGCGAAAAACACTTTCGTTTGAAAGGGGTTGCCAAGCTTCCAAAAAACTACTAGTTGGCTGAAATCTCAGCAAACATTTTTTCACCAAATCTTGATGATACTTGGTGGTAATGATCAGTTCACTAAGCCCACTTGGCTGCCCAATTTTCACTCTTCTAGGTTCAAGCGTTCGTTTCCAGCAACACTTTGAATTTTTAGGTTTCACTCTGTTTTCTGGTATATAGATAGATGTGTTGAAACTCTAAATCAAATACGGTTTGTGCTAGCTCCTTGAAACTTGAGCAAATGAAGTAGTTCTAAGTTCTATCTCTATGGTTTGTTTCCTCTTGAAGTACCCCTTGCAGAGACTGGTGAAAACCACTTTCGTTTGAAAGGGGTTGCCAAGCTTCCAAAAAACTACTAGTTGGCTGAAATCTCAGCAAACATTTTTTCACCAAATCTTGATGATACTTGGTGGTAATGATCAGTTCACTAAGCCCACTTGGCTGCCCAATTTTCACTCTTCTAGGTTCAAGCGTTCGTTTCCAGTAACAGTTTGAATTTTTAGGTTTCACTCTGTTTTCTGCTATATAGATAGATGTGTTGAAACTCTAAATCAAATACGGTTTGTGCTAGCTCCTTGAAACTTGAGCAAATGAAGTAGTTCTAAGTTCTATCTCTATGGTTTGTTTCCTCTTGAAGTACCCCATGCAGAGACTGGCGAAAAACACTTTCGTTTGAAAGGGGTTGCCAAGCTTCCAAAAAACTACTAGTTGGCTGAAATCTCAGCAAACATTTTTTCACCAAATCTTGATGATACTTGGTGGTAATGATCAGTTCACTAAGCCCACTTGGCTGCCCAATTTTTATTCTTCTAGGTTGAAGCATTCGTTTCCAGTAACAGTTTGAATTTTTAGGTTTCACTCTGTTTTCTCCTACATAGATAGCTGTGTTTGGAATTCTAAATCAAACACGGTTTTTGCTAGCTCCTTGAAACTTGACCAAATGAAGTAGTACTAAGTTCTATCTCTATGGTTTGTTTCCTCTTGAAGTACCCCTTGCAGAGACTGGCGAAAACCACTTTCGTTTGAAAGGGGTTGCCAAGCTTCCAAAAAACTACTAGTTGGCTGAAATCTCAGCAAACATTTTTTCACCAAATCTTGATGATACTTGGTGGTAATGATCAGTTCACTAAGCCCACTTGGCTGCCCAATTTTCACTCTTCTAGGTTCAAGCGTTCGTTTCCAGTAACAGTTTGAATTTTTAGGTTTCACTCTGTTTTCTGCTATATAGATAGATGTGTTGAAACTCTAAATCAAATACGGTTTGTGCTAGCTCCTTGAAACTTGAGCAAATGAAGTAGTTCTAAGTTCTATCTCTATGGTTTGTTTCCCCTTGAAGTACCCCTTGCAGAGACTGGCGAAAAACACTTTCGTTTGAAAGGGGTTGCCAAGCTTCCAAAAAACTACTAGTTGGCTGAAATCTCAGCAAACATTTTTTCACCAAATCTTGATGAAACTTGGTGGTAATGATAAATTCACTAAGCCCACTTGGCTGCCCAATTTTCACTCTTCTAGGTTCAAGCGTTCGTTTCCAGTAACAGTTTGAATTTTTAGGTTTCACTCTGTTTTCTGCTATATAGTTAGATGTGTTTGAAACTCTATATTAAATACGGTTTGTGCTAGCTCCTTGAAACTTGAGCAAATGAAGTAGTTCTAAGTTCTATGTCTATGGTTTGTTTCCCCTTGAAGTACCCCTTGCAGAGACTGGCGAAAAACACTTTCGTTTGAAAGGGGTTGCCAAGCTTCCAAAAAACTACTAGTTGGCTGAAATCTCAGCAAACATTTTTTCACCAAATCTTGATGATACTTGGTGGTAATGATCAGTTCACTAAGCCCACTTGGCTGCCCAATTTTCACTCTTCTAGGTTCAAGCGTTCGTTTCCAGTAACACTTTGAATTTTTAGGTTTCACTCTGTTTTCTGCTATATAGATAGATGTGTTGAAACTCTAAATCAAATACGGTTTGTGCTAGCTCCTTGAAACTTGAGCAAATGAAGTAGTTCTAAGTTCTAGGTCTATGGTTTGTTTCCTCTTGAAGTACCCCATGCAGAGACTGGCGAAAAACACTTTCGTTTGAAAGGGGTTGCCAAGCTTCCAAAAAACTACTAGTTGGCTGAAATCTCAGCAAACATTTTTTCACCAAATCTTGATGATACTTGGTGGTAATGATCAGTTCACTAAGCCCACTTGGCTGCCCAATTTTTATTCTTCTAGGTTGAAGCATTCGTTTCCAGTAACAGTTTGAATTTTTAGGTTTCACTCTGTTTTCTCCTACATAGATAGCTGTGTTTGGAATTCTAAATCAAACACGGTTTGTGCTAGCTCCTTGAAACTTGACCAAATGAAGTAGTTCTAAGTTCTATCTCTATGGTTTTTTTCCTCTTGAAGTACCCCTTGCAGAGACTGGCGAAAACCACTTTCGTTTGAAAGGGGTTGCCAAGCTTCCAAAAAACTACTAGTTGGCTGAAATCTCAGCAAACATTTTTTCACCAAATCTTGATGATACTTGGTGGTAATGATCAGTTCACTAAGCCCACTTGGCTGCCCAATTTTCACTCTTCTAGGTTCAAGCGTTCGTTTCCAGTAACAGTTTGAATTTTTAGGTTTCACCCTGTTTTCTGCTATATAGATAGATGTGTTGAAACTCTAAATCAAATACGGTTTGTGCTAGCTCCTTGAAACTTGAGCAAATGAAGTAGTTCTAAGTTCTATCTCTATGGTTTGTTTCCTCTTGAAGTACCCCATGCAGAGACTGGCGAAAACCACTTTCGTTTGAAAGGGGTTGCCAAGCTTCCAAAAAACTACTAGTTGGCTGAAATCTCAGCAAACATTTTTTCACCAAATCTTGATGAAACTTGGTGGTAATGATGAATTCACTAAGCCCACTTGGCTGCCCAATTTTCACTCTTCTAGGTTCAAGCGTTCGTTTCCAGTAACAGTTTGAATTTTTAGGTTTCACTCTGTTTTCTGCTATATAGATAGATGTGTTTGAAACTCTATATTAAATACGGTTTGTGCTAGCTCCTTGAAACTTGAGCAAATGAAGTAGTTCTAAGTTCTATGTCTATGGTTTGTTTCCCCTTGAAGTACCCCTTGCAGTGACTGGCGAAAAACACTTTCGTTTGAAAGGGGTTGCCAAGCTTCCAAAAAACTACTAGTTGGCTGAAATCTCAGCAAACATTTTTTCACCAAATCTTGATGATACTTGGTGGTAATGATCAGTTCACTAAGCCCACTTGGCTGCCCAATTTTCACTCTTCTAGGTTCAAGCGTTCGTTTCCAGCAACACTTTGAATTTTTAGGTTTCACTCTGTTTTCTGCTATATAGATAGATGTGTTGAAACTCTAAATCAAATACGGTTTGTGCTAGCTCCTTGAAACTTGAGCAAATGAAGTAGTTCTAAGTTCTAGGTCTATGGTTTGTTTCCTCTTGAAGTACCCCATGCAGAGACTGGCGAAAAACACTTTCGTTTGAAAGGGGTTGCCAAGCTTCCAAAAAACTAATAGTTGGCTGAAATCTCAGCAAACATTTTTTCACCAAATCTTGATGATACTTGGTGGTAATGATCACTTCACTAAGCCCACTTGGCTGCCCAATTTTTATTCTTCTAGGTTGAAGCATTCGTTTCCAGTAACAGTTTGAATTTTTAGGTTTCACTGTGTTTTCTCCTACATAGATAGCTGTGTTTGGAATTCTAAATCAAACACGGTTTGTGCTAGCTCCTTGAAACTTGACCAAATGAAGTAGTTCTAAGTTCTATCTCCATGGTTTGCTTCCTCTTGAAGTACCCCGTGCAGAATCTGGCGAAAACCTCTTTCGTTTGAAAGGGGTTGCCAAGCTTCCAAAAAACTACTAGTTGGCTGAAATGTCAGCAAACATTTTTTAACCAAATCTTGATGATACTTGGTGGTAATGATCAGTTCACTAAGCCCACTTGCCTGTCCAATTTTTATTCTTCTAGGTTGAAGCATTCGTTTCCAGTAACAGTTTGAATTTTTAGGTTTCACTCTGTTTTCTCCTACATAGATACATGTGTTTTAAACTCTATATCAAATACGGTTTGTGCTAGCTCCTTGAAACTTGAGCAAATGAAGTAGTTCTAAGTTCTATCTCTATGGTTTGTTTCCCCTTGAAGTACCCCTTGCAGAGACTGGCGAAAAACACTTTCGTTTGAAAGGGGTTGCCAAGCTTCCAAAAAACTACTAGTTGGCTGAAATCTCAGCAAACATTTTTTCACCAAATCTTGATGATACTTGGTGGTAATGATCAGTTCACTAAGCCCACTTGGCTGCCCAATTTTCACTCTTCTAGGTTCAAGCGTTCGTTTCCAGCAACACTTTGAATTTTTAGGTTTCACTCTGTTTTCTGGTATATAGATAGATGTGTTGAAACTCTAAATCAAATACGGTTTGTGCTAGCTCCTTGAAACTTGAGCAAATGAAGTAGTTCTAAGTTCTATCTCTATGGTTTGTTTCCTCTTGAAGTACCCCTTGCAGAGACTGGTGAAAACCACTTTCGTTTGAAAGGGGTTGCCAAGCTTCCAAAAAACTACTAGTTGGCTGAAATCTCAGCAAACATTTTTTCACCAAATCTTGATGATACTTGGTGGTAATGATCAGTTCACTAAGCCCACTTGGCTGCCCAATTTTCACTCTTCTAGGTTCAAGCGTTCGTTTCCAGTAACAGTTTGAATTTTTAGGTTTCACTCTGTTTTCTGCTATATAGATAGATGTGTTTGAAACTCTATATTAAATACGGTTTGTGCTAGCTCCTTGAAACTTGAGCAAATGAAGTAGTTCTAAGTTCTATGTCTATGGTTTGTTTCCCCTTGAAGTACCCCTTGCAGAGACTGGCGAAAAACACTTTCGTTTGAAAGGGGTTGCCAAGCTTCCAAAAAACTACTAGTTGGCTGAAATCTCAGCAAACATTTTTTCACCAAATCTTGATGATACTTGGTGGTAATGATCAGTTCACTAAGCCCACTTGGCTGCCCAATTTTCACTCTTCTAGGTTCAAGCGTTCGTTTCCAGCAACACTTTGAATTTTTAGGTTTCACTCTGTTTTCTGCTATATAGATAGATGTGTTGAAACTCTAAATCAAATACGGTTTGTGCTAGCTCCTTGAAACTTGAGCAAATGAAGTAGTTCTAAGTTCTAGGTCTATGGTTTGTTTCCTCTTGAAGTACCCCATGCAGAGACTGGCGAAAAACACTTTCGTTTGAAAGGGGTTGCCAAGCTTCCAAAAATCTACTAGTTGGCTGAAATCTCAGCAAACATTTTTTCACCAAATCTTGATGATACTTGGTGGTAATGATCAGTTCACTAAGCCCAGTTGGCTGCCCAATTTTTATTCTTCTAGGTTGAAGCATTCGTTTCCAGTAACAGTTTGAATTTTTAGGTTTCACTCTGTTTTCTCCTACATAGATAGCTGTGTTTGGAATTCCTAATCAAACACGGTTTGTGCTAGCTCCTTGAAACTTGACCAAATGAAGTAGTTCTAAGTTCTATCTCTATGGTTTGTTTCCTCTTGAAGTACCCCTTGCAGAGACTGGCGAAAACCACTTTCGTTTGAAAGGGGTTGCCAAGCTTCCAAAAAACTACTAGTTGGCTGAAATCTCAGCAAACATTTTTTCACCAAATCTTGATGATACTTGGTGGTAATGATCAGTTCACTAAGCCCACTTGGCTGCCCAATTTTCACTCTTCTAGGTTCAAGCGTTCGTTTCCAGTAACGGTTTGAATTTTTAGGTTTCACTCTGTTTTCTGCTATATAGATAGATGTGTTGAAACTCTAAATCAAATACGGTTTGTGCTAGCTCCTTGAAACTTGAGCAAATGAAGTAGTTCTAAGTTCTATCTCTATGGTTTGTTTCCTCTTGAAGTACCCCATGCAGAGACTGGCAAAAACCACTTTCGTTTGAAAGGGGTTGCCAAGCTTCCAAAAAACTACTAGTTGGCTGAAATCTCAGCAAACATTTTTTCACCAAATCTTGATGAAACTTGGTGGTAATGATCAATTCACTAAGCCCACTTGGCTGCCCAATTTTCACTCTTCTAGGTTCAAGCGTTCGTTTCCAGTAACAGTTTGAATTTTTAGGTTTCACTCTGTTTTCTGCTATATAGATAGATGTGTTTGAAACTCTATATTAAATACGGTTTGTGCTAGCTCCTTGAAACTTGAGCAAATGAAGTAGTTCTAAGTTCTATGTCTATGGTTTGTTTCCCCTTGAAGTACCCCTTGCAGTGACTGGCGAAAAACACTTTCGTTTGAAAGGGGTTGCCAAGCTTCCAAAAAACTACTAGTTGGCTGAAATCTCAGCAAACATTTTTTCACCAAATCTTGATGATACTTGGTGGTAATGATCAGTTCACTAAGCCCACTTGCCTGTCCAATTTTTATTCTTCTAGGTTGAAGCATTCGTTTCCAGTAACAGTTTGAATTTTTAGGTTTCACTCTGTTTTCTCCTACATAGATACATGTGTTTTAAACTCTATATCAAATACGGTTTGTGCTAGCTCCTTGAAACTTGAGCAAATGAAGTAGTTCTAAGTTCTATCTCTATGGTTTGTTTCCCCTTGAAGTACCCCATACAGAGACTGGCGAAAACCACTTTCGTTTGAAAGGGGTTGCCAAGCTTCCAAAAAACTACTAGTTGGCTGAAATCTCAGCAAATATTTTTTCACCAAATCTTGATGATACTTGGTGGTAATGATCAGTTCACTAAGCCCACTTGGCTGCCCAATTTTCACTCTTCTAGGTTCAAGCGTTCGTTTCCAGTAACAGTTTGAATTTTTAGGTTTCACTCTGTTTTCTGCTATATAGATAGATGTGTTGAAACTCTAAATCAAATACGGTTTGTGCTAGCTCCTTGAAACTTGAGCAAATGAAGTAGTTCTAAGTTCTATCTCTATGGTTTTTTTCCTCTTGAAGTACCCCATGCAGAGACTGGCGAAAACCACTTTCGTTTGAAAGGGGTTGGCAAGCTTCCAAAAAACTACTAGTTGGCTGAAATCTCAGCAAACATTTTTTCAGCAAATCTTGATGATACTTGGTGGTAATGATCAGTTCACTAAGCCCACTTGGCTGCCCAATTTTCACTCTTCTAGGTTCAAGCGTTCGTTTCCAGTAACAGTTTGAATTTTTAGGTTTCACTCTGTTTTCTCCTACATAGATACATGTGTTTTAAACTCTATATCAAATACGGTTTGTGCTAGCTCCTTGAAACTTGAGCAAATGAAGTAGTTCTAAGTTCTATCTCTATGGTTTGTTTCCCCTTGAAGTACCCCATGCAGAGACTGGCGAAAACCACTTTCGTTTGAAAGGGGTTGCCAAGCTTCCAAAAAACTACTAGTTGGCTGAAATCTCAGCAAACATTTTTTCACCAAATCTTGATGATACTTGGTGGTAATGATCAGTTCACTAAGCCCACTTGGCTGCCCAATTTTCACTCTTCTAGGTTCAAGCGTTCGTTTCCAGTAACAGTTTGAATTTTTAGGTTTCACTCTGTTTTCTGCTATATAGATAGATGTGTTTGAAACTCTATATCAAATACGGTTTGTGCTAGCTCCTTGAAACTTGAGCAAATGAAGTAGTTCTAAGTTCTATCTCTATGGTTTGTTTCCCCTTGAAGTACCCCTTGCAGAGACTGGCGAAAAACACTTTCGTTTGAAAGGGGTTGCCAAGCTTCCAAAAAACTACTAGTTGGCTGAAATCTCAGCAAACATTTTTTCACCAAATCTTGATGATACTTGGTGGTAATGATCAGTTCACTAAGCCCACTTGGCTGCCCAATTTTCACTCTTCTAGGTTCAAGCGTTCGTTTCCAGTAACAGTTTGAATTTTTAGGTTTCACTCTGTTTTCTCCTACATAGATAGATGTGTTTTAAACTCTATATCAAATACGGTTTTTGCTAGCTCCTTGAAACTTGAGCAAATGAAGTAGTTCTAAGTTCTATCTCTATGGTTTGTTTCCTCTTGAAGTACCCCATACAGAGACTGGCGAAAAACACTTTCGTTTGAAAGGGGTTGCCAAGCTTCCAAAAAACTACTAGTTGGCTGAAATCTCAGCAAACATTTTTTCACCAAATCTTGATGATACTTGGTGGTAATGATCAGTTCACTAAGCCCACTTGCCTGTCCAATTTTTATTCTTCTAGGTTGAAGCATTCGTTTCCAGTAACAGTTTGAATTTTTAGGTTTCGCTCTGTTTTCTCCTACATAGATACATGTGTTTTAAACTCTATATCAAATACGGTTTGTGCTAGCTCCTTGAAACTTGAGCAAATGAAGTAGTTCTAAGTTCTATCTCTATGGTTTGTTTCCCCTTGAAGTACCCCTTGCAGAGACTGGCGAAAAACACTTTCGTTTGAAAGGGGTTGCCAAGCTTCCAAAAAACTACTAGTTGGCTGAAATCTCAGCAAACATTTTTTCACCAAATCTTGATGATACTTGGTGGTAATGATCAGTTCACTAAGCCCACTTGGCTGCCCAATTTTCACTCTTCTAGGTTCAAGCGTTCGTTTCCAGCAACACTTTGAATTTTTAGGTTTCACTCTGTTTTCTGGTATATAGATAGATGTGTTGAAACTCTAAATCAAATACGGTTTGTGCTAGCTCCTTGAAACTTGAGCAAATGAAGTAGTTCTAAGTTCTATCTCTATGGTTTGTTTCCTCTTGAAGTACCCCTTGCAGAGACTGGTGAAAACCACTTTCGTTTGAAAGGGGTTGCCAAGCTTCCAAAAAACTACTAGTTGGCTGAAATCTCAGCAAACATTTTTTCACCAAATCTTGATGATACTTGGTGGTAATGATCAGTTCACTAAGCCCACTTGGCTGCCCAATTTTCACTCTTCTAGGTTCAAGCGTTCGTTTCCAGTAACAGTTTGAATTTTTAGGTTTCACTCTGTTTTCTGGTATATAGATAGATGTGTTGAAACTCTAAATCAAATACGGTTTGTGCTAGCTCCTTGAAACTTGAGCAAATGAAGTAGTTCTAAGTTCTAGGTTATGGTTTGTTTCCTCTTGAAGTACCCCATGCAGAGACTGGCGAAAAACACTTTCGTTTGAAAGGGGTTGCCAAGCTTCCAAAAATCTACTAGTTGGCTGAAATCTCAGCAAACATTTTTTCACCAAATCTTGATGATACTTGGTGGTAATGATCAGTTCACTAAGCCCAGTTGGCTGCCCAATTTTTATTCTTCTAGGTTGAAGCATTCGTTTCCAGTAACAGTTTGAATTTTTAGGTTTCACTCTGTTTTCTCCTACATAGATAGCTGTGTTTGGAATTCCTAATCAAACACGGTTTGTGCTAGCTCCTTGAAACTTGACCAAATGAAGTAGTTCTAAGTTCTATCTCTATGGTTTGTTTCCTCTTGAAGTACCCCTTGCAGAGACTGGCGAAAACCACTTTCGTTTGAAAGGGGTTGCCAAGCTTCCAAAAAACTACTAGTTGGCTGAAATCTCAGCAAACATTTTTTCACCAAATCTTGATGATACTTGGTGGTAATGATCAGTTCACTAAGCCCACTTGGCTGCCCAATTTTCACTCTTCTAGGTTCAAGCGTTCGTTTCCAGTAACAGTTTGAATTTTTAGGTTTCACTCTGTTTTCTGCTATATAGATAGATGTGTTGAAACTCTAAATCAAATACGGTTTGTGCTAGCTCCTTGAAACTTGAGCAAATGAAGTAGTTCTAAGTTCTAGGTCTATGGTTTGTTTCCTCTTGAAGTACCCCATGCAGAGACTGGCGAAAAACACTTTCGTTTGAAAGGGGTTGCCAAGCTTCCAAAAAACTACTAGTTGGCTGAAATCTCAGCAAACATTTTTTCACCAAATCTTGATGATAGTTGGTGGTAATGATGACTTCACTAAGCCCACTTGGCTGCCCAATTTTTATTCTTCTAGGTTGAAGCATTCGTTTCCAGTAACAGTTTGAATTTTTAGGTTTCACTGTGTTTTCTCCTACATAGATAGCTGTGTTTGGAATTCTAAATCAAACACGGTTTGTGCTAGCTCCTTGAAACTTGACCAAATGAAGTAGTTCTAAGTTCTATCTCCATGGTTTGTTTCCTCTTGAAGTACCCCATGCAGAATCTGGCGAAAACCTCTTTCGTTTGAAAGGGGTTGCCAAGCTTCCAAAAAACTACTAGTTGGCTGAAATCTCAGCAAACATTTTTTCACCAAATCTTGATGATACTTGGTGGTAATGATCAGTTCACTAAGCCCACTTGCCTGTCCAATTTTTATTCTTCTAGGTTGAAGCATTCGTTTCCAGTAACAGTTTGAATTTTTAGGTTTCACTCTGTTTTCTCCTACATAGATACATGTGTTTTAAACTCTATATCAAATACGGTTTGTGCTAGCTCCTTGAAACTTGAGCAAATGAAGTAGTTAAGTTCTATCTCTATGGTTTGTTTCCCCTTGAAGTACCCCATGCAGAGACTAGCGAAAACCACTTTCGCTTGAAAGGGGTTGCCAAGCTTCCAAAAAACTACTAGTTGGCTGAAATCTCAGCAAACATTTTTTCACCAAATCTTGATGATACTTGGTGGTAATGATCAGTTCACTAAGCCCACTTGGCTGCCCAATTTTCACTCTTCTAGGTTCAAGCGTTCGTTTCCAGTAACAGTTTGAATTTTTAGGTTTCACTCTGTTTTCTGCTATATAGATAGATGTGTTTGAAACTCTATATCAAATACGGTTTGTGCTAGCTCCTTGAAACTTGAGCAAATGAAGTAGTTCTAAGTTCTATCTCTATGGTTTGTTTCCCCTTGAAGTACCCCTTGCAGAGACTGGCGAAAAACACTTTCGTTTGAAAGGGGTTGCCAAGCTTCCAAAAAACTACTAGTTGGCTGAAATCTCAGCAAACATTTTTTCACCAAATCTTGATGATACTTGGTGGTAATGATCAGTTCACTAAGCCCACTTGGCTGCCCAATTTTCACTCTTCTAGGTTCAAGCGTTCGTTTCCAGCAACACTTTGAATTTTTAGGTTTCACTCTGTTTTCTGGTATATAGATAGATGTGTTGAAACTCTAAATCAAATACGGTTTGTGCTAGCTCCTTGAAACTTGACCAAATGAAGTAGTTCTAAGTTCTATCTCTATGGTTTGTTTCCTCTTGAAGTACCCCTTGCAGAGACTGGTGAAAACCACTTTCGTTTGAAAGGGGTTGCCAAGCTTCCAAAAAACTACTAGTTGGCTGAAATCTCAGCAAACATTTTTTCACCAAATCTTGATGATACTTGGTGGTAATGATCACTTCACTAAGCCCACTTGGATGCCCAATTTTTATTCTTCTAGGTTGAAGCATTCGTTTCCAGTAACAGTTTGAATTTTTAGGTTTCACTGTGTTTTCTCCTACATAGATAGCTGTGTTTGGAATTCTAAATCAAACACGGTTTGTGCTAGCTCCTTGAAACTTGACCAAATGAAGTAGTTCTAAGTTCTATCTCCATGGTTTGCTTCCTCTTGAAGTACCCCATGCAGAATCTGGCGAAAACCTCTTTCGTTTGAAAGGGGTTGCCAAGCTTCCAAAAAACTACTAGTTGGCTGAAATCTCAGCAAACATTTTTTCACCAAATCTTGATGATACTTGGTGGTAATGATCAGTTCACTAAGCCCACTTGCCTGTCCAATTTTTATTCTTCTATGTTGAAGCATTCGTTTCCTGTAACAGTTTGAATTTTTAGGTTTCACTCTGTTTTCCTCCTACATAGATACATGTGTTTTAAACTCTATATCAAATACGGTTTGTGCTAGCTCCTTGAAACTTGAGCAAATGAAGTAGTTCTAAGTTCAATCTCTATGGTTTGTTTCCCCTTGAAGTACCCCATGCAGAGACTGGCGAAAACAACTTTCGTTTGAAAGGGGTTGCAAAGCTTCCAAAAAACTACTAGTTGGCTGAAATCTCAGCAAACATTTTTTCACCAAATCTTGATGATACTTGGTGGTAATGATCAGTTCACTAAGCCCACTTGGCTGCCCAATTTTCACTCTTCTAGGTTCAAGCGTTCGTTTCCAGTAACAGTTTGAATTTTTAGGTTTCACTCTGTTTTCTGCTATATAGATAGATGTGTTGAAACTCTAAATCAAATACGGTTTGTGCTAGCTCCTTGAAACTTGAGCAAATGAAGTAGTTCTAAGTTCTATCTCTATGCTTTGTTTCCTCTTGAAGTACCCCATACAGAGACTGGCGAAAAACACTTTCGTTTGAAAGGGGTTGCCAAGCTTCCAAAAAACTACTAGTTGGCTGAAATATCAGCAAACATTTTTTCACCAAATCTTGATGATACTTGGTGGTAATGATCAGTTCACTAAGCCCACTTGCCTGTCCAATTTTCACTCTTCTAGGTTCAAGCGTTCGTTTCCAGCAACACTTTGAATTTTTAGGTTTCACTCTGTTTTCTGGTATATAGATAGATGTGTTGAAACTCTAAATCAAATACGGTTTGTGCTAGCTCCTTGAAACTTGAGCAAATGAAGTAGTTCTAAGTTCTATCTCTATGGTTTGTTTCCTCTTGAAGTACCCCTTGCAGAGACTGGTGAAAACCACTTTCGTTTGAAAGGGTTGCCAAGCTTCCAAAAAACTACTAGTTGGCTGAAATCTCAGCAAACATTTTTTCACCAAATCTTGATGATACTTGGTGGTAATGATCACTTCACTAAGCCCACTTGGCTGCCCAATTTTTATTCTTCTAGGTTGAAGCATTCGTTTCCAGTAACAGTTTGAATTTTTAGGTTTCACTGTGTTTTCTCCTACATAGATAGCTGTGTTTGGAATTCTAAATCAAACACGGTTTGTGCTAGCTCCTTGAAACTTGACCAAATGAAGTAGTTCTAAGTTCTAACTCCATGGTTTGCTTCCTCTTGAAGTACCCCATGCAGAATCTGGCGAAAACCTTTTTCGTTTGAAAGGGGTTGCCAAGCTTCCAAAAAACTACTAGTTGGCTGAAATCTCAGCAAACATTTTTTCACCAAATCTTGATGATACTTGGTGGTAATGATCAGTTCACTAAGCCCACTTGCCTGTCCAATTTTTATTCTTCTAGGTTGAAGCATTCGTTTCCAGTAACAGTTTGAATTTTTAGGTTTCACTCTGTTTTCTCCTACATAGATACATGTGTTTTAAACTCTATATCAAATACGGTTTGTGCTATCTCCTTGAAACTTGACCAAATGAAGTAGTTCTAAGATCTATCTCCATGGTTTGTTTCCTCCTGAAGTACCCCATGCAGAGACTGGCGAAAACCACTTTCGTTTGAAAGGGGTTGCCAAGCTTCCAAAAAACTACTAGTTGGCTGAAATCTCAGCAAACATTTTTTCACCAAATCTTGATGATACTTGGTGGTAATGATCAGTTCACTAAGCCCACTTGGCTGCCCAATTTTCACTCTTCTAGGTTCAAGCGTTCGTTTCCAGTAACAGTTTGAATTTTTAGGTTTCACTCTGTTTTCTGCTATATAGATAGATGTGTTGAAACTCTAAATCAAATACGGTTTGTGCTAGCTCCTTGAAACTTGAGCAAATGAAGTAGTTCTAAGTTCTATCTCTATGGTTTGTTTCCTCTTGAAGTACCCCATGCAGAGACTGGCAAAAACCACTTTCGTTTGAAAGGGGTTGCCAAGCTTCCAAAAAACTACTAGTTGGCTGAAACCTCAGCAAACATTTTTTCACCGAATCTTGATGATACTTGGTGGTAATGATCAGTTCACTAAGCCCACTTGGCTGCCCAATTTTCACTCTTCTAGGTTCAAGCGTTCGTTTCCAGTAACAGTTTGAATTTTTAGGTTTCACTCTGTTTTCTGCTATATAGATAGATGTGTTGAAACTCTAAATCAAATACGGTTTGTGCTAGCTCCTTGAAACTTGAGCAAATGAAGTAGTTCTAAGTTCTATCTCTATGGTTTGTTTCCTCTTGAAGTACCCCATGCAGAGACTGGCGAAAAACACTTTCGTTTGAAAGGGGTTGCCAAGCTTCCAAAAAACTACTAGTTGGCTGAAATCTCAGCAAACATTTTTTCACCAAATCTTGATGATAGTTGGTGGTAATGATCACTTCACTAAGCCCACTTGGCTGCCCAATTTTTATTCTTCTAGGTTGAAGCATTCGTTTCCAGTAACAGTTTGAATTTTTAGGTTTCACTGTGTTTTCTCCTACATAGATAGCTGTGTTTGGAATTCTAAATCAAACACGGTTTGTGCTAGCTCCTTGAAACTTGACCAAATGAAGTAGTTCTAAGTTCTATCTCCATGGTTTGCTTCCTCTTGAAGTACCCCATGCAGCATCTGGCGAAAACCTCTTTCGATTGAAAGGGGTTGCCAAGCTTCCAAAAAACTACTAGTTGGCTGAAATCTCAGCAAACATTTTTTCACCAAATCTTGATGATACTTGGTGGTAATGATCAGTTCACTAAGCCCACTTGCCTGTCCAATTTTTATTCTTCTAGGTTGAAGCATTCGTTTCCAGTAACAGTTTGAATTTTTAGGTTTCACTCTGTTTTCTCCTACATAGATACATGTGTTTTAAACTCTATATCAAATACGGTTTGTGCTAGCTCCTTGAAACTTGAGCAAATGAAGTAGTTCTAAGTTCTATCTCTATGGTTTGTTTCCCCTTGAAGTACCCCATGCAGAGACTGGCGAAAACCACTTTCGTTTGAAAGGGGTTGCCAAGCTTCCAAAAAACTACTAGTTGGCTGAAATCTCAGCAAACATTTTTTCACCGAATCTTGATGATACTTGGTGGTAATGATCAGTTCACTAAGCCCACTTGGCTGCCCAATTTTCACTCTTCTAGGTTCAAGCGTTCGTTTCCAGTAACAGTTTGAATTTTTAGGTTTCACTCTGTTTTCTGCTATATAGATAGATGTGTTGAAACTCTAAATCAAATACGGTTTGTGCTAGCTCCTTGAAACTTGAGCAAATGAAGTAGTTCTAAGTTCTATCTCTATGGTTTGTTTCCTCTTGAAGTACCCCATGCAGAGACTGGCGAAAACCACTTTCGTTTGAAAGGGGTTGCCAAGCTTCCAAAAAACTACTAGTTGGCTGAAATCTCAGCAAACATTTTTTCACCAAATCTTGATGATACTTGGTGGTAATGATCAGTTCACTAAGCCCACTTGGCTGCCCAATTTTCACTCTTCTAGGTTCAAGCGTTCGTTTCCAGTAACAGTTTGAATTTTTAGGTTTCACTATGTTTTCTGCTATATAGATAGATGTGTTGAAACTCTAAATCAAATACGGTTTGTGCTAGCTCCTTGAAACTTGAGCAAATGAAGTAGTTCTAAGTTCTATCTCTATGGTTTGTTTCCTCTTGAAGTACCCCATGCAGAGACTGGCGAAAAACACTTTCGTTTGAAAGGGGTTGCCAAGCTTCCAAAAAACTACTAGTTGGTTGAAATCTCAGCAAACATTTTTTCACCAAATCTTGATGATACTTGGTGGTAATGATCAGTTCACTAAGCCCACTTGGCTGCCCAGTTTTCACTCTTCTAGGTTCAAGCGTTCGTTTCCAGCAACACTTTGAATTTTTAGGTTTCACTCTGTTTTCTGGTATATAGATAGATGTGTTGAAACTCTAAATCAAATACGGTTTGTGCTAGCTCCTTGAAACTTGACCAAATGAAGTAGTTCTAAGTTCTATCTCTATGGTTTGTTTCCTCTTGAAGTACCCCTTGCAGAGACTGGTGAAAACCACTTTCGTTTGAAAGGGGTTGCCAAGCTTCCAAAAAACTACTAGTTGGCTGAAATCTCAGCAAACATTTTTTCACCAAATCTTGATTATACTTGGTGGTAATGATCACTTCACTAAGCCCACTTGGCTGCCCAATTTTTATTCTTCTAGGTTGAAGCATTCGTTTCCAGTAACAGTTTGAATTTTTAGGTTTCACTGTGTTTTCTCCTACATAGATAGCTGTGTTTGGAATTCTAAATCAAACACGGTTTGTGCTAGCTCCTTGAAACTTGACCAAATGAAGTAGTTCTAAGTTCTATCTGCATGGTTTGCTTCCTCTTGAAGTACCCCATGCAGAATCTGGCGAAAACCTCTTTCGTTTGAAAGGGGTTGCCAAGCTTCCAAAAAACTACTAGTTGGCTGAAATCTCAGCAAACATTTTTTCACCAAATCTTGATGATACTTGGTGGTAATGATCAGTTCACTAAGCCCACTTGCCTGTCCAATTTTTATTCTTCTAGGTTGAAGCATTCGTTTCCAGTAACAGTTTGAATTTTTAGGTTTCACTCTGTTTTCTCCTACATAGATACATGTGTTTTAAACTCTATATCAAATACGGTTTGTGCTATCTCCTTGAAACTTGACCAAATGAAGTAGTTCTAAGATCTATCTCCATGGTTTGTTTCCTCCTGAAGTACCCCATGCAGAGACTGGCGAAAACCACTTTCGTTTGAAAGGGGTTGCCAAGCTTCCAAAAAACTACTAGTTGGCTGAAATCTCAGCAAACATTTTTTCACCAAATCTTGATGATACTTGGTGGTAATGATCAGTTCACTAAGCCCACTTGGCTGCCCAATTTTCACTCTTCTAGGTTCAAGCGTTCGTTTCCAGTAACAGTTTGAATTTTTAGGTTTCACTCTGTTTTCTGCTATATAGATAGATGTGTTGAAACTCTAAATCAAATACGGTTTGTGCTAGCTCCTTGAAACTTGAGCAAATGAAGTAGTTCTAAGTTCTATCTCTATGGTTTGTTTCCTCTTGAAGTACCCCATGCAGAGACTGGCGAAAACCACTTTCGTTTGAAAGGGGTTGCCAAGCTTCCAAAAAACTACTAGTTGGCTGAAACCTCAGCAAACATTTTTTCACCGAATCTTGATGATACTTGGTGGTAATGATCAGTTCACTAAGCCCACTTGGCTGCCCAATTTTCACTCTTCTAGGTTCAAGCGTTCGTTTCCAGTAACAGTTTGAATTTTTAGGTTTCACACTGTTTTCTGCTATATAGATAGATGTGTTGAAACTCTAAATCAAATACGGTTTGTGCTAGCTCCTTGAAACTTGAGCAAATGAAGTAGTTCTAAGTTCTATCTCTATGGTTTGTTTCCTCTTGAAGTACCCCATGCAGAGACTGGCGAAAAACACTTTCGTTTGAAAGGGGTTGCCAAGCTTCCAAAAAACTACTAGTTGGCTGAAATCTCAGCAAACATTTTTTCACCAAATCTTGATGATAGTTGGTGGTAATGATCACTTCACTAAGCCCACTTGGCTGCCCAATTTTTATTCTTCTAGGTTGAAGCATTCGTTTCCAGTAACAGTTTGAATTTTTAGGTTTCACTGTGTTTTCTCCTACATAGATAGCTGTGTTTGGAATTCTAAATCAAACACGGTTTGTGCTAGCTCCTTGAAACTTGACCAAATGAAGTAGTTCTAAGTTCTATCTCCATGGTTTGCTTCCTCTTGAAGTACCCCATGCAGAATCTGGCGAAAACCGCTTTCGATTGAAAGGGGTTGCCAAGCTTCCAAAAAACTACTAGTTGGCTGAAATCTCAGCAAACATTTTTTCACCAAATCTTGATGATACTTGGTGGTAATGATCAGTTCACTTAGCCCACTTGCCTGTCCAATTTTTATTCTTCTAGGTTGAAGCATTCGTTTCCAGTAACAGTTTGAATTTTTAGGTTTCACTCTGTTTTCTCCTACATAGATACATGTGTTTTAAACTCTATATCAAATACGGTTTGTGCTAGCTCCTTGAAACTTGAGCAAATGAGGTAGTTCTAAGTTCTATCTCTATGGTTTGTTTCCCCTTGAAGTACCCCATGCAGAGACTGGCGAAAACCACTTTCGTTTGAAAGGGGTTGCCAAGCTTCCAAAAAACTACTAGTTGGCTGAAATCTCAGCAAACATTTTTTCACCGAATCTTGATGATACTTGGTGGTAATGATCAGTTCACTAAGCCCACTTGGCTGCCCAATTTTCACTCTTCTAGGTTCAAGCGTTCGTTTCCAGCAACACTTTGAATTTTTAGGTTTCACTCTGTTTTCTGGTATATAGATAGATGTGTTGAAACTCTAAATCAAATACGGTTTGTGCTAGCTCCTTGAAACTTGCCCAAATGAAGTAGTTCTAAGTTCTATCTCTATGGTTTGTTTCCTCTTGAAGTACCCCTTGCAGAGACTGGTGAAAACCACTTTCGTTTGAAAGGGGTTGCCAAGCTTCCAAAAAACTACTAGTTGGCTGAAATCTCAGCAAACATTTTTTCACCAAATCTTGATGATACTTGGTGGTAATGATCACTTCACTAAGCCCACTTGGCTGCCCAATTTTTTTCTTCTAGGTTGAAGCATTCGTTTCCAGTAACAGTTTGAATTTTTAGGTTTCACTGTGTTTTCTCCTACATAGATAGCTGTGTTTGGAATTCTAAATCAAACACGGTTTGTGCTAGCTCCTTGAAACTTGACCAAATGAAGTAGTTCTAAGTTCTATCTCCATGGTTTGCTTCCTCTTGAAGTACCCCATGCAGAATCTGGCGAAAACCTCTTTCGTTTGAAAGGGGTTGCCAAGCTTCCAAAAAACTACTAGTTGGCTGAAATCTCAGCAAACATTTTTTCACCAAATCTTGATGATACTTGGTGGTAATGATCAGTTCACTAAGCCCACTTGCCTGTCCAATTTTTATTCTTCTAGGTTGAAGCATTCGTTTCCAGTAACAGTTTGAATTTTTAGGTTTCACTCTGTTTTCTCCTACATAGATACATGTGTTTTAAACTCTATATCAAATACGGTTTGTGCTAGCTCCTTGAAACTTGAGCAAATGAAGTAGTTCTAAGTTCTATCTCTATGGTTTGTTTCCCCTTGAAGTACCCCATGCAGAGACTGGCGAAAACCACTTTCGTTTGAAAGGGGTTGCCAAGCTTCCAAAAAACTACTAGTTGGCTGAAATCTCAGCAAACATTTTTTCACCAAATCTTGATGATACTTGGTGGTAATGATCAGTTCACTAAGCCCACTTGGCTGCCCAATTTTCACTCTTCTAGGTTCAAGCGTTCGTTTCCAGTAACAGTTTGAATTTTTAGGTTTCACTCTGTTTTCTGCTATATAGATAGATGTGTTCAAACTCTAAATCAAATACGGTTTGTGCTAGCTCCTTGAAACTTGAGCAAATGAAGTAGTTCTAAGTTCTATCTCTATGGTTTTTTCCTCTTGAAGTACCCCATGCAGAGACTGGCGAAAACCACTTTCGTTTGAAAGGGGTTGCCAAGCTTCCAAAAAACTACTAGTTGGCTGAAATCTCAGCAAACATTTTTTCACCGAATCTTGATGATACTTGGTGGTAATGATCAGTTCACTAAGCCCACTTGGCTGCCCAATTTTCACTCTTCTAGGTTCCAGCGTTCGTTTCCAGTAACAGTTTGAATTTTTAGGTTTCACTCTGTTTTCTGCTATATAGATAGATGTGTTGAAACTCTAAATCAAATACGGTTTGTGCTAGCTCCTTGAAACTTGAGCAAATGAAGTAGTTCTAAGTTCTATCTCTATGGTTTGTTTCCTCTTGAAGTACCCCATGCAGAGACTGGCGAAAAACACTTTCGTTTGAAAGGGGTTGCCAAGCTTCCAAAAAACTACTAGTTGGCTGAAATCTCAGCAAACATTTTTTCACCAAATCTTGATGATAGTTGGTGGTAATGATCACTTCACTAAGCCCACTTGGCTGCCCAATTTTTACTCTTCTAGGTTGAAGCATTCGTTTCCAGTAACAGTTTGAATTTTTAGGTTTCACTGTGTTTTCTCCTACATAGATAGCTGTGTTTGGAATTCTAAATCAAACACGGTTTGTGCTAGCTCCTTGAAACTTGACCAAATGAAGTAGTTCTGAGTTCTATCTCCATGGTTTGCTTCCTCTTGAAGTACCCCATGCAGCATCTGGCGAAAACCTCTTTCGATTGAAAGGGGTTGCCAAGCTTCCAAAAAACTACTAGTTGGCTGAAATCTCAGCAAACATTTTTTCACCAAATCTTGATGATACTTGGTGGTAATGATCAGTTCACTAAGCCCACTTGCCTGTCCAATTTTTATTCTTCTAGGTTGAAGCATTCGTTTCCAGTAACAGTTTGAATTTTTAGGTTTCACTCTGTTTTCTCCTACATAGATACATGTGTTTTAAACTCTATATCAAATACGGTTTGTGCTAGCTCCTTGAAACTTGAGCAAATGAAGTAGTTCTAAGTTCTATCTCTATGGTTTGTTTCCCCTTGAAGTACCCCATGCAGAGACTGGCGAAAACCACTTTCGTTTGAAAGGGGTTGCCAAGCTTCCAAAAAACTACTAGTTGGCTGAAATCTCAGCAAACATTTTTTCACCGAATCTTGATGATACTTGGTGGTAATGATCAGTTCACTAAGCCCACTTGGCTGCCCAATTTTCACTCTTCTAGGTTCAAGCGTTCGTTTCCAGTAACAGTTTGAATTTTTAGGTTTCACTCTGTTTTCTGCTATATAGATAGATGTGTTGAAACTCTAAATCAAATACGGTTTGTGCTAGCTCCTTGAAACTTGAGCAAATGAAGTAGTTCTAAGTTCTATCTCTATGGTTTTTTCCTCTTGAAGTACCCCATGCAGAGACTGGCGAAAACCACTTTCGTTTGAAAGGGGTTGCCAAGCTTCCAAAAAACTACTAGTTGGCTGAAATCTCAGCAAACATTTTTTCACCGAATCTTGATGATACTTGGTGGTAATGATCAGTTCACTAAGCCCACTTGGCTGCCCAATTTTCACTCTTCTAGGTTCAAGCGTTCGTTTCCAGTAACAGTTTGAATTTTTAGGTTTCACTCTGTTTTCTGCTATATAGATAGATGTGTTGAAACTCTAAATCAAATACGGTTTGTGCTAGCTCCTTGAAACTTGAGCAAATGAAGTAGTTCTAAGTTCTATCTCTATGGTTTGTTTCCTCTTGAAGTACCCCATGCAGAGACTGGCGAAAAACACTTTCGTTTGAAAGGGGTTGCCAAGCTTCCAAAAAACTACTAGTTGGCTGAAATCTCAGCAAACATTTTTTCACCAAATCTTGATGATAGTTGGTGGTAATGATCACTTCACTAAGCCCACTTGGCTGCCCAATTTTTACTCTTCTAGGTTGAAGCATTCGTTTCCAGTAACAGTTTGAATTTTTAGGTTTCACTGTGTTTTCTCCTACATAGATAGCTGTGTTTGGAATTCTAAATCAAACACGGTTTGTGCTAGCTCCTTGAAACTTGACCAAATGAAGTAGTTCTAAGTTCTATCTCCATGGTTTGCTTCCTCTTGAAGTACCCCATGCAGCATCTGGCGAAAACCTCTTTCGATTGAAAGGGGTTGCCAAGCTTCCAAAAAACTACTAGTTGGCTGAAATCTCAGCAAACATTTTTTCACCAAATCTTGATGATACTTGGTGGTAATGATCAGTTCACTAAGCCCACTTGCCTGTCCAATTTTTATTCTTCTAGGTTGAAGCATTCGTTTCCAGTAACAGTTTGAATTTTTAGGTTTCACTCTGTTTTCTCCTACATAGATACATGTGTTTTAAACACTATATCAAATACGGTTTGTGCTAGCTCCTTGAAACTTGAGCAAATGAAGTAGTTCTAAGTTCTATCTCTATGGTTTGTTTCCCCTTGAAGTACCCCATGCAGAGACTGGCGAAAACCACTTTCGTTTGAAAGGGGTTGCCAAGCTTCCAAAAAACTACTAGTTGGCTGAAATCTCAGCAAACATTTTTTCACCGAATCTTGATGATACTTGGTGGTAATGATCAGTTCACTAAGCCCACTTGGCTGCCCAATTTTCACTCTTCTAGGTTCAAGCGTTCGTTTCCAGTAACAGTTTGAATTTTTAGGTTTCACTCTGTTTTCTGCTATATAGATAGATGTGTTGAAACTCTAAATCAAATACGGTTTGTGCTAGCTCCTTGAAACTTGAGCAAATGAAGTAGTTCTAAGTTCTATCTCTATGGTTTGTTTCCTCTTGAAGTACCCCATGCAGAGACTGGCGAAAACCACTTTCGTTTGAAAGGGGTTGCCAAGCTTCCAAAAAACTACTAGTTGGCTGAAATCTCAGCAAACATTTTTTCACCGAATCTTGGTGATACTTGGTGGTAATGATCAGTTCACTAAGCCCACTTGGCTGCCCAATTTTCACTCTTCTAGGTTCAAGCGTTCGTTTCCAGTAACAGTTTGAATTTTTAGGTTTCACTCTGTTTTCTGCTATATAGATAGATGTGTTGAAACTCTAAATCAAATACGGTTTGTGCTAGCTCCTTGAAACTTGAGCAAATGAAGTAGTTCTAAGTTCTATCTCTATGGTTTGTTTCCTCTTGAAGTACCCCATGCAGAGACTGGCGAAAAACACTTTCGTTTGAAAGGGGTTGCCAAGCTTCCAAAAAACTACTAGTTGGCTGAAATCTCAGCAAACATTTTTTCACCAAATCTTGATGATACTTGGTGGTAATGATCAGTTCACTAAGCCCACTTGGCTGCCCAGTTTTCACTCTTCTAGGTTCAAGCGTTCGTTTCCAGCAACACTTTGAATTTTTAGGTTTCACTCTGTTTTCTGTTATATAGATAGATGTGTTGAAACTCTAAATCAAATACGGTTTGTGCTAGCTCCTTGAAACTTGACCAAATGAAGTAGTTCTTAGTTCTATCTCTATGGTTTGTTTCCTCTTGAAGTACCCCTTGCAGAGACTGGTGAAAACCACTTTCGTTTGAAAGGTGTTGCCAAGCTTCCAAAAAACTACTAGTTGGCTGAAATCTCAGCAAACATTTTTTCACCAAATCTTGATGATACTTGGTGGTAATGATCACTTCACTAAGCCCACTTGGATGCCCAATTTTTATTCTTCTAGGTTGAAGCATTCGTTTCCAGTAACAGTTTGAATTTTTAGGTTTCACTCTGTTTTCTCCTACATAGATAGCTGTGTTTGGAATTCTAAATCAAACACGGTTTGTGCTAGCTCCTTGAAACTTGACCAAATGAAGTAGTTCTAAGTTCTATCTCCATGGTTTGCTTCCTCTTGAAGTACCCCATGCAGAATCTGGCGAAAACCTCTTTCGTTTGAAAGGGGTTGCCAAGCTTCCAAAAAACTACTAGTTGGCTGAAATCTCAGCAAACATTTTTTCACCAAATCTTGATGATACTTGGTGGTAATGATCAGTTCACTAAGCCCACTTGCCTGTCCAATTTTTATTCTTCTAGGTTGAAGCATTCGTTTCCAGTAACAGTTTGAATTTTTAGGTTTCACTCTGTTTTCTCCTACATAGATACATGTGTTTTAAACTCTATATCAAATACGGTTTGTGCTAGCTCCTTGAAACTTGAGCAAATGAAGTAGTTCTAAGTTCTATCTCTATGGTTTGTTTCCCCTTGAAGTACCCCATGCAGAGACTGGCGAAAACCACTTTCGTTTGAAAGGGGTTGCAAAACTTCCAAAAAACTACTAGTTGGCTGAAATCTCAGCAAACATTTTTTCACCAAATCTTGATGATACTTGGTGGTAATGATCAGTTCACTAAGCCCACTTGGCTGCCCAATTTTCACTCTTCTAGGTTCAAGCGTTCGTTTCCAGTAACAGTTTGAATTTTTAGGTTTCACTCTGTTTTCTGCTATATAGATAGATGTGTTGAAACTCTAAATCAAATACGGTTTGTGCTAACTCCTTGAAACTTGAGCAAATGAAGTAGTTCTAAGTTCTATCTCTATGGTTTGTTTCCTCTTGAAGTACCCCATGCAGAGACTGGCGAAAAACACTTTCGTTTGAAAGGGGTTGCCAAGCTTCCAAAAAACTACTAGTTGGCTGAAATCTCAGCAAACATTTTTTCACCAAATCTTGATGATACTTGGTGGTAATGATCAGTTCACTAAGCCCACTTGGCTGCCCAGTTTTCACTCTTCTAGGTTCAAGCGTTCGTTTCCAGTAACAGTTTGAATTTTTAGGTTTCACTCTGTTTTCTGCTATATAGATAGATGTGTTGAAACTCTAAATCAAATACGGTTTGTGCTAGCTCCTTGAAACTTGAGCAAATGAAGTAGTTCTAAGTTCTATCTCTATGGTTTGTTTCCTCTTGAAGTACCCCATGCAGAGACTGGCGAAAACCACTTTCGTTTGAAAGGGGTTGCCAAGCTTCCAAAAAACTACTAGTTGGCTGAAATCTCAGCAAACATTTTTTCACCAAATATTGATGATACTTGGTGGTAATGATCACTTCACTAAGCCCACTTGGCTGCCCAATTTTTATTCTTCTAGGTTGAAGCATTCGTTTCCAGTAACAGTTTGAATTTTTAGGTTTCACTGTGTTTTCTCCTACATAGATAGCTGTGTTTGGAATTCTAAATCAAACACGGTTTGTGCTAGCTCCTTGAAACTTGACCAAATGAAGTAGTTCTAAGTTCTATCTCCATGGTTTGTTTCCTCTTGAAGTACCCCATGCAGAATCTGGCGAAAACGTCTTTCGTTTGAAAGGGGTTGCCAAGCTTCCAAAAAACTACTAGTTGGCTGAAATATCAGCAAACATTTTTTCACCAAATCTTGATGATACTTGGTGGTAATGATCAGTTCACTAAGCCCACTTGCCTGTCCAATTTTCACTCTTCTAGGTTCAAGCGTTCGTTTCCAGCAACACTTTGAATTTTTAGGTTTCACTCTGTTTTCTGGTATATAGATAGATGTGTTGAAACTCTAAATCAAATACGGTTTGTGCTAGCTCCTTGAAACTTGACCAAATGAAGTAGTTCTAAGTTCTATCTCTATGGTTTGTTTCCTCTTGAAGTACCCCTTGCAGAGACTGGTGAAAACCACTTTCGTTTGAAAGGGGTTGCCAAGCTTCCAAAAAACTACTAGTTGGCTGAAATCTCAGCAAACATTTTTTCACCAAATCTTGATGATACTTGGTGGTAATGATCACTTCACTAAGCCCACTTGGCTGCCCAATTTTTATTCTTCTAGGTTGAAGCATTCGTTTCCAGTAACAGTTTGAATTTTTAGGTTTCACTGTGTTTTCTCCTACATAGATAGCTGTGTTTGGAATTCTAAATCAAACACGGTTTGTGCTAGCTCCTTGAAACTTGACCAAATGAAGTAGTTCTAAGTTCTATCTCCATGGTTTGCTTCCTCTTGAAGTACCCCATGCAGAATCTGGCGAAAACCTCTTTCGTTTGAAAGGGGTTGCCAAGCTTCCAAAAAACTACTAGTTGGCTGAAATCTCAGCAAACATTTTTTCACCAAATCTTGATGATACTTGGTGGTAATGATCAGTTCACTAAGCCCACTTGCCTGTCCAATTTTTATTCTTCTAGGTTGAAGCATTCGTTTCCAGTAACAGTTTGAATTTTTAGGTTTCACTCTGTTTTCTCCTACATAGATACATGTGTTTTAAACTCTATATCAAATACGGTTTGTGCTAGCTCCTTGAAACTTGAGCAAATGAAGTAGTTCTAAGTTCTATCTCTATGGTTTGTTTCCCCTTGAAGTACCCCATGCAGAGACTGGCGAAAACCACTTTCGTTTGAAAGGGGTTGCAAAGCTTCCAAAAAACTACTAGTTGGCTGAAATCTCAGCAAACATTTTTTCACCAAATCTTGATGATACTTGGTGGTAATGATCAGTTCACTAAGCCCACTTGGCTGCCCAATTTTCACTCTTCTAGGTTCAAGCGTTCGTTTCCAGTAACAGTTTGAATTTTTAGGTTTCACTCTGTTTTCTGCTATATAGATAGATGTGTTGAAACTCTAAATCAAATACGGTTTGTGCTAGCTCCTTGAAACTTGAGCAAATGAAGTAGTTCTAAGTTCTATCTCTATGGTTTGTTTCCTCTTGAAGTACCCCATACAGAGACTGGCGAAAAACACTTTCGTTTGAAAGGGGTTGCCAAGCTTCCAAAAAACTACTAGTTGGCTGAAATCTCAGCAAACATTTTTTCACCAAATCTTGATGATACTTGGTGGTAATGATCAGTTCACTAAGCCCACTTGCCTGTCCAATTTTCACTCTTCTAGGTTCAAGCGTTCGTTTCCAGCAACACTTTGAATTTTTAGGTTTCACTCTGTTTTCTGCTATATAGATAGATGTGTTGAAACTCTAAATCAAATACGGTTTGTGCTAGCTCCTTGAAACTTGACCAAATGAAGTAGTTCTAAGTTCTATCTCAATAGTTTGTTTCCTCTTGAAGTACCCCTTGCAGAGACTGGTGAAAACCACTTTCGTTTGAAAGGGGTTGCCAAGCTTCCAAAAAACTACTAGTTGGCTGAAATCTCAGCAAACATTTTTTCACCAAATCTTGATGATACTTGGTGGTAATGATCACTTCACTAAGCCCACTTGGCTGCCCAATTTTTATTCTTCTAGTTTGAAGCATTCGTTTCCAGTAACAGTTTGAATTTTTAGGTTTCACTGTGTTTTCTCCTACATAGATAGCTGTGTTTGGAATTCTAAATCAAACACGGTTTGTGCTAGCTCCTTGAAACTTGACCAAATGAAGTAGTTCTAAGTTCTATCTCCATGGTTTGCTTCCTCTTGAAGTACCCCATGCAGAATCTGGCGAAAACCTCTTTCGTTTGAAAGGGGTTGCCAAGCTTCCAAAAAACTACTAGTTGGCTGAAATCTCAGCAAACATTTTTTCACCAAATCTTGATGATACTTGGTGGTAATGATCAGTTCACTAAGCCCACTTGCCTGTCCAATTTTTATTCTTCTAGGTTGAAGCATTCGTTTCCAGTAACAGTTTGAATTTTTAGGTTTCACTCTGTTTTCTCCTACATAGATACATGTGTTTTAAACTCTATATCAAATACTGTTTGTGCTAGCTCCTTGAAACTTGAGCAAATGAAGTAGTTCTAAGTTCTATCTCTATGGTTTGTTTCCCCTTGAAGTACCCCATGCAGAGACTGGCGAAAACCACTTTTGTTTGAAAGGGGTTGCCAAGCTTCCAAAAAACTACTAGTTGGCTGAAATCTCAGCAAACATTTTTTCACCAAATCTTGATGATACTTGGTGGTAATGATCAGTTCACTAAGCCCACTTGGCTGCCCAATTTTTATTCTTCTAGGTTGAAGCATTCGTTTCCAGTAACAGTTTGAATTTTTAGGTTTCACTCTGTTTTCTCGTACATAGATAGCTGTGTTTGGAATTCTAAATCAAACACGGTTTGTGCTAGCTCCTTGAAACTTGACCAAATGAAGTAGTTCTAAGTTCTATCTCTATGGTTTGTTTCCCCTTGAAGTACCCCTTGCAGAGACTGGCGAAAACCACTTTCGTTTGAAAGGGGTTGCCAAGCTTCCAAAAAACTACTAGTTGGCTGAAATCTCAGCAAACATTTTTTCACCAAATCTTGATGATACTTGGTGGTAATGATCAGTTCACTAAGCCCACTTGGCTGCCCAATTTTCACTCTTCTAGGTTCAAGCGTTCGTTTCCAGCAACACTTTGAATTTTTAGGTTTCACTCTGTTTTCTGCTATATAGATAGATGTGTTGAAACTCTAAATCAAATACGGTTTGTGCTAGCTCCTTGAAACTTGAGCAAATGAAGTAGTTCTAAGTTCTAGGTCTATGGTTTGTTTCCTCTTGAAGTACCCCATGCAGAGACTGGCGAAAAACACTTTCGTTTGAAAGGGGTTGCCAAGCTTCCAAAAAACTACTAGTTGGCTGAAATCTCAGCAAACATTTTTTCACCAAATCTTGATGATAGTTGGTGGTAATGATCACTTCACTAAGCCCACTTGGCTGCCCAATTTTTATTCTTCTAGGTTGAAGCATTCGTTTCCAGTAACAGTTTGAATTTTTAGGTTTCACTGTGTTTTCTCCTACATAGATAGCTGTGTTTGGAATTCTAAATCAAACACGGTTTGTGCTAGCTCCTTGAAACTTGACCAAATGAAGTAGTTCTAAGTTCTATCTCCATGGTTTGCTTCCTCTTGAAGTACCCCATGCAGAATCTGGCGAAAACCTCTTTCGTTTGAAAGGGGTTGCCAAGCTTCCAAAAAACTACTAGTTGGCTGAAATCTCAGCAAACATTTTTTCACCAAATCTTGATGATACTTGGTGGTAATGATCAGTTCACTAAGCCCACTTGCCTGTCCAATTTTTATTCTTCTAGGTTGAAGCATTCGTTTCCAGTAACAGTTTGAATTTTTAGGTTTCACTCTGTTTTCTCCTACATAGATACATGTGTTTTAAACTCTATATCAAATACGGTTTGTGCTAGCTCCTTGAAACTTGAGCAAATGAAGTAGTTCTAAGTTCTATCTCTATGGTTTGTTTCCCCTTGAAGTACCCCATGCAGAGACTGGCGAAAACCACTTTCGTTTGAAAGGGGTTGCCAAGCTTCCAAAAAACTACTAGTTGGCTGAAATCTCAGCAAACATTTTTTCACCAAATCTTGATGATACTTGGTGGTAATGATCAGTTCACTAAGCCCACTTGGCTGCCCAATTTTCACTCTTCTAGGTTCAAGCGTTCGTTTCCAGTAACAGTTTGAATTTTTAGGTTTCACTCTGTTTTCTGCTATATAGATAGATGTGTTGAAACTCTAAATCAAATACGGTTTGTGCTAGCTCCTTGAAACTTGAGCAAATGAAGTAGTTCTAAGTTCTATCTCTATGGTTTGTTTCCTCTTGAAGTACCCCATACAGAGACTGGCGAAAAACACTTTCGTTTGAAAGGGGTTGCCAAGCTTCCAAAAAACTACTAGTTGGCTGAAATCTCAGCAAACATTTTTTCACCAAATCTTGATGATACTTGGTGGTAATGATCAGTTCACTAAGCCCACTTGCCTGTCCAATTTTCACTCTTCTAGGTTCAAGCGTTCGTTTCCAGCAACACTTTGAATTTTTAGGTTTCACTCTGTTTTCTGGTATATAGATAGATGTGTTGAAACTCTAAATCAAATACGGTTTGTGCTAGCTCCTTGAAACTTGACCAAATGAAGTAGTTCTAAGTTCTATCTCTATGGTTTGTTTCCTCTTGAAGTACCCCTTGCAGAGACTGGTGAAAACCACTTTCGTTTGAAAGGGGTTGCCAAGCTTCCAAAAAACTACTAGTTGGCTGAAATCTCAGCAAACATTTTTTCACCAAATCTTGATGATACTTGGTGGTAATGATCAGTTCACTAAGCCCACTTGGCTGCCCAATTTTTATTCTTCTAGGTTGAAGCATTCGTTTCCAGTAACAGTTTGAATTTTTAGGTTTCACTGTGTTTTCTCCTACATAGATAGCTGTGTTTGGAATTCTAAATCAAACACGGTTTGTGCTAGCTCCTTGAAACTTGACCAAATGAAGTAGTTCTAAGTTCTATCTCCATGGTTTGCTTCCTCTTGAAGTACCCCATGCAGAATCTGGCGAAAACCTCTTTCGTTTGAAAGGGGTTGCCAAGCTTCCAAAAAACTACTAGTTGGCTGAAATCTCAGCAAACATTTTTTCACCAAATCTTGATGATACTTGGTGGTAATGATCAGTTCACTAAGCCCACTTGCCTGTCCAATTTTTATTCTTCTAGGTTGAAGCATTCGTTTCCAGTAACAGTTTGAATTTTTAGGTTTCACTCTGTTTTCTCCTACATAGATACATGTGTTTTAAACTCTATATCAAATACGGTTTGTGCTAGCTCCTTGAAACTTGAGCAAATGAAGTAGTTCTAAGTTCTATCTCTATGGTTTGTTTCCCCTTGAAGTACCCCATGCAGACACTGGCGAAAACCACTTTCGTTTGAAAGGGGTTGCCAAGCTTCCAAAAAACTACTAGTTGGCTGAAATCTCAGCAAACATTTTTTCACCGAATCTTGATGATACTTGGTGGTAATGATCAGTTCACTAAGCCCACTTGGCTGCCCAATTTTCACTCTTCTAGGTTCAAGCGTTCGTTTCCAGTAACAGTTTGAATTTTTAGGTTTCACTCTGTTTTCTGCTATATAGATAGATGTGTTGAAACTCTAAATCAAATACGGTTTGTGCTAGCTCCTTGAAACTTGAGCAAATGAAGTAGTTCTAAGTTCTATCTCTATGGTTTGTTTCCTCTTGATGTACCCCATGCAGAGACTGGCGAAAACCACTTTCGTTTGAAAGGGGTTGCCAAGCTTCCAAAAAACTACTAGTTGGCTGAAATCTCAGCAAACATTTTTTCACCGAATCTTGATGATACTTGGTGGTAATGATCAGTTCACTAAGCCCACTTGGCTGCCCAATTTTCACTCTTCTAGGTTCAAGCGTTCGTTTCCAGTAACAGTTTGAATTTTTAGGTTTCACTCTGTTTTCTGCTATATAGATAGATGTGTTGAAACTCTAAATCAAATACGGTTTGTGCTAGCTCCTTGAAACTTGAGCAAATGAAGTAGTTCTAAGTTCTATGTCTATCGTTTGTTTCCTCTTGAAGTACCCCATGCAGAGACTGGCGAAAAACACTTTCGTTTGAAAGGGGTTGCCAAGCTTCCAAAAAACTACTAGTTGGCTGAAATCTCAGCAAACATTTTTTCACCAAATCTTGATGATACTTGGTGGTAATGATCAGTTCACTAAGCCCACTTGGCTGCCCAGTTTTCACTCTTCTAGGTTCAAGCGTTCGTTTCCAGCAACACTTTGAATTTTTAGGTTTCACTCTGTTTTCTGGTATATTGATAGATGTGTTGAAACTCTAAATCAAATACGGTTTGTGCTAGCTCCTTGAAACTTGACCAAATGAAGAAGTTCTAAGTTCTATCTCTATGGTTTGTTTCCTCTTGAAGTACCCCTTGCAGAGACTGGTGAAAACCACTTTCGTTTGAAAGGGGTTGCCAAGCTTCCAAAAAACTACTAGTTGGCTGAAATCTCAGCAAACATTTTTTCACCAAATCTTGATGATACTTGGTGGTAATGATCACTTCACTAAGCCCACTTGGCTGCCCAATTTTTATTCTTCTAGGTTGAAGCATTCGTTTCCAGTAACAGTTTGAATTTTTAGGTTTCACTGTGTTTTCTCCTACATAGATAGCTGTGTTTGGAATTCTAAATCAAACACGGTTTGTGCTAGCTCCTTGAAACTTGACCAAATGAAGTAGTTCTAAGTTCTATCTCCATGGTTTGCTTCCTCTTGAAGTACCCCATGCAGAATCTGGCGAAAACCTCTTTCGTTTGAAAGGGGTTGCCAAGCTTCCAAAAAACTACTAGTTGGCTGAAATCTCAGCAAACATTTTTTCACCAAATCTTGATGATACTTGGTGGTAATGATCAGTTCACTAAGCCCACTTGCCTGTCCAATTTTTATTCTTCTAGGTTGAAGCATTCGTTTCCAGTAACAGTTTGAATTTTTAGGTTTCACTCTGTTTTCTCCTACATAGATACATGTGTTTTAAACTCTATATCAAATACGGTTTGTGCTAGCTCCTTGAAACTTGAGCAAATGAAGTCGTTCTAAGTTCTATCTCTATGGTTTGTTTCCCCTTGAAGTACCCCATGCAGAGACTGGCGAAAACCACTTTCGTTTGAAACGGGTTGCCAAGCTTCCAAAAAGTACTAGTTGGCTGAAATCTCAGCAAACATTTTTTCACCGAATCTTGATGATACTTGGTGGTAATGATCAGTTCACTAAGCCCACTTGCCTGCCCAATTTTCACTCTTCTAGGTTCAAGCGTTCGTTTCCAGTAACAGTTTGAATTTTTAGGTTTCACTCTGTTTTCTGCTATATAGATAGATGTGTTGAAACTCTATATCAAATACGGTTTGTGCTAGCTCCTTGAAACTTGAGCAAATGAAGTAGTTCTAAGTTCTATCTCTATGGTTTGTTTCCTCTTGAAGTACCCCATGCAGAGACTGGCGAAAACCACTTTCGTTTGAAAGGGGTTGCCAAGCTTCCAAAAAACTACTAGTTGGCTGAAATCTCAGCAAACATTTTTTCACCGAATCTTGATGATACTTGGTGGTAATGATCAGTTCACTAAGCCCACTTGGCTGCCCAATTTTCACTCTTGTAGGTTCAAGCGTTCGTTTCCAGTAACAGTTTGAATTTTTAGGTTTCACTCTGTTTTCTGCTATATAGATAGATGTGTTGAAACTCTAAATCAAATACGGTTTGTGCTAGCTCCTTGAAACTTGAGCAAATGAAGTAGTTCTAAGTTCTATCTCTATGGTTTGTTTCCTCTTGAAGTACCCCATGCAGAGACTGGCGAAAACCACTTTCGTTTGAAAGGGGTTGCCAAGCTTCCAAAAAACTACTAGTTGGCTGAAATCTCAGCAAACATTTTTTCACCGAATCTTGATGATACTTGGTGGTAATGATCAGTTCACTAAGCCCACTTGGCTGCCCAATTTTCACTCTTGTAGGTTCAAGCGTTCGTTTCCAGTAACAGTTTGAATTTTTAGGTTTCACTCTGTTTTCTGCTATATAGATAGATGTGTTGAAACTCTAAATCAAATACGGTTTGTGCTAGCTCCTTGAAACTTGAGCAAATGAAGTAGTTCTAAGTTCTATCTCTATGGTTTGTTTCCTCTTGAAGTACCCCATGCACAGACTGGCGAAAAACACTTTCGTTTGAAAGGGGTTGCCAAGCTTCCAAAAAACTACTAGTTGGCTGAAATCTCAGCAAACATTTTTTCACCAAATCTTGATGATACTTGGTGGTAATGATCAGTTCACTAAGCCCACTTGGCTGCCCAGTTTTCACTCTTCTAGGTTCAAGCGTTCGTTTCCAGCAACACTTTGAATTTTTAGGTTTCACTCTGTTTTCTGGTATATAGATAGATGTGTTGAAACTCTAAATCAAATACGGTTTGTGCTAGCTCCTTGAAACTTGACCAAATGAAGTAGTTCTAAGTTCTATCTCTATGGTTTGTTTCCTCTTGAAGTACCCCTTGCAGAGACTGGTGAAAACCACTTTTGTTTGAAAGGGGTTGCCAAGCTTCCAAAAAACTACTAGTTGGCTGAAATCTCAGCAAACATTTTTTCACCAAATCTTGATGATACTTGGTGGTAATGATCACTTCACTAAGCCCACTTGGATGCCCAATTTTTATTCTTCTAGGTTGAAGCATTCGTTTCCAGTAACAGTTTGAATTTTTAGGTTTCACTGTGTTTTCTCCTACATAGATAGCTGTGTTTGGAATTCTAAATCAAACACGGTTTTTGCTAGCCCCTTGAAACTTGACCAAATGAAGTAGTTCTAAGTTCTATCTCCATGGTTTGCTTCCTCTTGAAGTACCCCATGCAGAATCTGGCGAAAACCTCTTTCGTTTGAAAGGGGTTGCCAAGCTTCCAAAAAACTACTAGTTGGCTGAAATCTCAGCAAACATTTTTTCACCAAATCTTGATGATACTTGGTGGTAATGATCAGTTCACTAAGCCCACTTGCCTGTCCAATTTTTATTCTTCTAGGTTGAAGCATTCGTTTCCAGTAACAGTTTGAATTTTTAGGTTTCACTCTGTTTTCTCCTACATAGATACATGTGTTTTAAACTCTATATCAAATACGGTTTGTGCTAGCTCCTTGAAACTTGAGCAAATGAAGTAGTTCTAAGTTCTAGGTCTATGGTTTGTTTCCTCTTGAAGTACCCCATGCAGAGACTGGCGAAAAACACTTTCGTTTGAAAGGGGTTGCCAAGCTTCCAAAAAACTACTAGTTGGCTGAAATCTCAGCAAACATTTTTTCACCAAATCTTGATGATACTTGGTGGTAATGATCAGTTCACTAAGCCCACTTGGCTGCCCAATTTTCACTCTTCTAGGTTCAAGCGTTCGTTTCCAGTAACAGTTTGAATTTTTAGGTTTCACTCTGTTTTCTGCTATATAGATAGATGTGTTGAAACTCTAAATCAAATACGGTTTGTGCTAGCTCCTTGAAACTTGAGCAAATGAAGTAGTTCTAAGTTCTATCTCTATGGTTTGTTTCCTCTTGAAGTACCCCATACAGAGACTGGCGAAAAACACTTTCGTTTGAAAGGGGTTGCCAAGCTTCCAAAAAACTACTAGTTGGCTGAAATCTCAGCAAACATTTTTTCACCAAATCTTGATGATACTTGGTGGTAATGATCAGTTCACTAAGCCCACTTGCCTGTCCAATTTTCACTCTTCTAGGTTCAAGCGTTCGTTTCCAGCAACACTTTGAATTTTTAGGTTTCACTCTGTTTTCTAGTATATAGATAGATGTGTTGAAACTCTAAATCAAATACGGTTTGTGCTAGCTCCTTGAAACTTGACCAAAGGAAGTAGTTCTAAGTTCTATCTCTATGGTTTGTTTCCCCTTGAAGTACCCCATGCAGAGACTGGCGAAAACCACTTTCGTTTGAAAGGGGTTGCCAAGCTTCCAAAAAACTACTAGTTGGCTGAAATCTCAGCAAACATTTTTTCACCAAATCTTGATGATACTTGGTGGTAATGATCAGTTCACTAAGCCCACTTGGCTGCCCAGTTTTCACTCTTCTAGGTTCAAGCGTTCGTTTCCAGTAACAGTTTGAATTTTTAGGTTTCACTCTGTTTTCTGCTATATAGATAGATGTGTTGAAACTCTAAATCAAATACGGTTTGTGCTAGCTCCTTGAAACTTGAGCAAATGAAGTAGTTCTAAGTTCTATCTCTATGGTTTGTTTCCTCTTGAAGTACCCCATGCAGAGACTGGCGAAAACCACTTTCGTTTGAAAGGGGTTGCCAAGCTTCCAAAAAACTACTAGTTGGCTGAAATCTCAGCAAACATTTTTTCACCAAATCTTGATGATAGTTGGTGGTAATGATCACTTCACTAAGCCCACTTGGCTGCCCAATTTTTATTCTTCTAGGTTGAAGCATTCGTTTCCAGTAACAGTTTGAATTTTTAGGTTTCACTGTGTTTTCTCCTACATAGATAGCTGTGTTTGGAATTCTAAATCAAACACGGTTTGTGCTAGCTCCTTGAAACTTGACCAAATGAAGTAGTTCTAAGTTCTATCTCCATGGTTTGCTTCCTCTTGAAGTACCCCATGCAGCATCTGGCGAAAACCTCTTTCGTTTGAAAGGGGTTGCCAAGCTTCCAAAAAACTACTAGTTGGCTGAAATCTCAGCAAACATTTTTTCACCAAATCTTGATGATACTTGGTGGTAATGATCAGTTCACTAAGCCCACTTGCCTGTCCAATTTTTATTCTTCTAGGTTGAAGCATTCGTTTCCAGTAACAGTTTGAATTTTTAGGTTTCACTCTGTTTTCTCCTACATAGATACATGTGTTTTAAACTCTATATCAAATACGGTTTGTGCTAGCTCCTTGAAACTTGAGCAAATGAAGTAGTTCTAAGTTCTATCTCTATGGTTTGTTTCCCCTTGAAGTACCCCCATGCAGAGACTGGCGAAAACCACTTTCGTTTGAAAGGGGTTGCCAAGCTTCCAAAAAACTACTAGTTGGCTGAAATCTCAGCAAACATTTTTTCACCGAATCTTGATGATACTTGGTGGTAATGATCAGTTCACTAAGCCCACTTGGCTGCCCAATTTTCACTCTTCTAGGTTCAAGCGTTCGTTTCCAGTAACAGTTTGAATTTTTAGGTTTCACTCTGTTTTCTGCTATATAGATAGATGTGTTGAAACTCTAAATCAAATACGGTTTGTGCTAGCTCCTTGAAACTTGAGCAAATGAAGTAGTTCTAAGTTCTATCTCTATGGTTTGTTTCCTCTTGAAGTACCCCATGCAGAGACTGGCGAAAACCACTTTCGTTTGAAAGGGGTTGCCAAGCTTCCAAAAAACTACTAGTTGGCTGAAATCTCAGCAAACATTTTTTCACCAAATCTTGATGATACTTGGTGGTAATGATCAGTTCACTAAGCCCACTTGGCTGCCCAATTTTCACTCTTCTAGGTTCAAGCGTTCGTTTCCAGTAACAGTTTGAATTTTTAGGTTTCACTCTGTTTTCTGCTATATAGATAGATGTGTTGAAACTCTAAATCAAATACGGTTTGTGCTAGCTCCTTGAAACTTGAGCAAATGAAGTAGTTCTAAGTTCTATCTCTATGGTTTGTTTCCTCTTGAAGTACCCCATGCAGAGACTGGCGAAAAACACTTTCGTTTGAAAGGGGTTGCCAAGCTTCCAAAAAACTACTAGTTGGCTGAAATCTCAGCAAACATTTTTTCACCAAATCTTGATGATACTTGGTGGTAATGATCAGTTCACTAAGCCCACTTGGCTGCCCAGTTTTCACTCTTCTAGGTTCAAGCATTCGTTTCCAGTAACAGTTTGAATTTTTAGGTTTCACTCTGTTTTCTGCTATATAGATAGATGTGTTGAAACTCTAAATCAAATACGGTTTGTGCTAGCTCCTTGAAACTTGAGCAAATGAAGTAGTTCTAAGTTCTATCTCTATGGTTTGTTTCCTCTTGAAGTACCCCATGCAGAGACTGGCGAAAACCACTTTCGTTTGAAAGGGGTTGCCAAGCTTCCAAAAAACTACTAGTTGGCTGAAATCTCAGCAAACATTTTTTCACCAAATCTTGATGATAGTTGGTGGTAATGATCACTTCACTAAGCCCACTTGGCTGCCCAAATTTTATTCTTCTAGGTTGAAGCATTCGTTTCCAGTAACAGTTTGAATTTTTAGGTTTCACTGTGTTTTCTCCTACATAGATAGCTGTGTTTGGAATTCTAAATCAAACACGGTTTGTGCTAGCTCCTTGATACTTGACCAAATGAAGTAGTTCTAAGTTCTATCTCCATGGTTTGCTTCCTCTTGAAGTACCCCATGCAGAATCTGGCGAAAACCTCTTTCGTTTGAAAGGGGTTGCCAAGCTTCCAAAAAACTACTAGTTGGCTGAAATCTCAGCAAACATTTTTTCACCAAATCTTGATGATACTTGGTGGTAATGATCAGTTCACTAAGCCCACTTGGCTGCCCAATTTTCACTCTTCTAGGTTCAAGCGTTCGTTTCCAGTAACAGTTTGAATTTTTAGGTTTCACTCTGTTTTCTGCTATATAGATAGATGTGTTGAAACTCTAAATAAAATACGGTTTGTGCTAGCTCCTTGAAACTTGAGCAAATGAAGTAGTTCTAAGTTCTATCTCTATGGTTTGTTTCCTCTTGAAGTACCCCATGCAGAGACTGGCGAAAAACACTTTCGTTTGAAAGGGGTTGCCAAGCTTCCAAAAAACTACTAGTTGGCTGAAATCTCAGCAAACATTTTTTCACCGAATCTTGATGATACTTGGTGGTAATGATCAGTTCACTAAGCCCACTTGGCTGCCCAATTTTCACTCTTGTAGGTTCAAGCGTTCGTTTCCAGTAACAGTTTGAATTTTTAGGTTTCACTCTGTTTTCTGCTATATAGATAGATGTGTTGAAACTCTAAATCAAATACGGTTTGTGCTAGCTCCTTGAAACTTGAGCAAATGAAGTAGTTCTAAGTTCTATCTCTATGGTTTGTTTCCTCTTGAAGTACCCCATGCACAGACTGGCGAAAAACACTTTCGTTTGAAAGGGGTTGCCAAGCTTCCAAAAAACTACTAGTTGGCTGAAATCTCAGCAAACATTTTTTCACCAAATCTTGATGATACTTGGTGGTAATGATCAGTTCACTAAGCCCACTTGGCTGCCCAGTTTTCACTCTTCTAGGTTCAAGCGTTCGTTTCCAGCAACACTTTGAATTTTTAGGTTTCACTCTGTTTTCTGGTATATAGATAGATGTGTTGAAACTCTAAATCAAATACGGTTTGTGCTAGCTCCTTGAAACTTGACCAAATGAAGTAGTTCTAAGTTCTATCTCTATGGTTTGTTTCCTCTTGAAGTACCCCTTGCAGAGACTGGTGAAAACCACTTTCGTTTGAAAGGGGTTGCCAAGCTTCCAAAAAACTACTAGTTGGCTGAAATCTCAGCAAACATTTTTTCACCAAATCTTGATTATACTTGGTGGTAATGATCACTTCACTAAGCCCACTTGGATGCCCAATTTTTATTCTTCTAGGTTGAAGCATTCGTTTCCAGTAACAGTTTGAATTTTTAGGTTTCACTGTGTTTTCTCCTACATAGATAGCTGTGTTTGGAATTCTAAATCAAACACGGTTTGTGCTAGCTCCTTGAAACTTGACCAAATGAAGTAGTTCTAAGTTCTATCTCCATGGTTTGCTTCCTCTTGAATTACCCCATGCAGAATCTGGCGAAAACCTCTTTCGTTTGAAAGGGGTTGCCAAGCTTCCAAAAAACTACTAGTTGGCTGAAATCTCAGCAAACATTTTTTCACCAAATCTTGATGATACTTGGTGGTAATGATCAGTTCACTAAGCCCACTTGCCTGTCCAATTTTTATTCTTCTAGGTTGAAGCATTCGTTTCCAGTAACAGTTTGAATTTTTAGGTTTCACTCTGTTTTCTCCTACATAGATACATGTGTTTTAAACTCTATATCAAATACGGTTTGTGCTAGCTCCTTGAAACTTGAGCAAATGAAGTAGTTCTAAGTTCTATCTCTATGGTTTGTTTCCCCTTGAAGTACCCCATGCAGAGACTGGCGAAAACCACTTTCGTTTGAAAGGGGTTGCAAAGCTTCCAAAAAACTAGTAGTTGGCTGAAATCTCAGCAAACATTTTTTCACCAAATCTTGATGATACTTGGTGGTAACGATCAGTTCACTAAGCCCACTTGGCTGCCCAATTTTCACTCTTCTAGGTTCAAGCATTCGTTTCCAGTAACAGTTTGAATTTTTAGGTTTCACTCTGTTTTCTGCTATATAGATAGATGTGTTGAAACTCTAAATCAAATACGGTTTGTGCTAGCTCCTTGAAACTTGAGCAAATGAAGTAGTTCTAAGTTCTATCTCTATGGTTTGTTTCCTCTTGAAGTACCCCATGCAGAGACTGGCGAAAAACACTTTCGTTTGAAAGGGGTTGCCAAGCTTCCAAAAAACTACTAGTTGGCTGAAATCTCAGCAAACATTTTTTCACCAAATCTTGATGATACTTGGTGGTAATGATCAGTTCACTAAGCCCACTTGCCTGTCCAATTTTCACTCTTCTAGGTTCAAGCGTTCGTTTCCAGCAACACTTTGAATTTTTAGGTTTCACTCTGTTTTCTGGTATATAGATAGATGTGTTGAAACTCTAAATCAAATACGGTTTGTGCTAGCTCCTTGAAACTTGACCAAATGAAGTAGTTCTAAGTTCAATCTCTATGGTTTGTTTCCTCTTGAAGTACCCCTTGCAGAGACTGGTGAAAACC